>NW_015505348.1:501975-543365 GCF_001515645.1 Sinocyclocheilus grahami | reverse complement strand
GTTTGGGGGAGGCTAGTCGAAAGGCACAGTTAAGGAAATTTCAGAGTGATGGGAGATGCAGAAAGATGAGGAGGGGGGGAGTTACATTAGAGAAGGGAATTCATGGAGCATGTCACAAAAGAAGTGCAATTGAAATGGAGGGAGAGAACAGACGCTCCGAGAGCGCTGACCTAATTTAAACTGACCTGACATCTGCACGAGAGAGAGAGAGCGAGAGCGAGAGCGAGACTGAGCAAGCAAGGTCGGGAAATGCAGATGCAGTAGCAGACGCAATTTATGAGGAAGGAGAGCGAGAAAGTCACAGCTAGCTACTTTTAGACAATCGCACACACTCGTGTGTGTGTGTGTGTGTGTGTGTGTGCGAGAGGGAGAGAGAGGCGAAAGGGGGAGTGTGCACTGCATACACGTTATTTGTTGATCTAATTAGTTTGTTTGCAGATTAATTTTAAAACAAGTGCCACAGGCCAGACCTAAGAGGATTTCGACTACATAAAACGCCTGCAAAAAAAGATCCCCGCATAGTTGAATCTGAATTATGAACCCTACAAAAGATAAAAGGAATAATAAAACTCTCCAGCACAAATCACAATGTGACACCGAACAGGCATTTTTACACCGACTCTTCGCAGTCAGCCCACGTTAAAATTATTGAGCGTGTTTGCATGCACAGCAAATGACTAGAGATGGGCCATGATGGTCAACTAGTCGTCCAACAACTAACTACCCATTGACGTGATTTGTTCTTCTTATATTTTGTTAGTGAAGATGCTTTAATTAGCTAAAACCATCTTTGAAAGGTTGCATCTTATCCCATAGAAAGCATGCAATGCTCATTATAAAACACTTATGACGAAAAAAAAAATTATTATTTGCAACTGCATGCGAGGCAAAATTTCACATATTTTTGACCTTTCCCTAAACAGCATTACATTGTTAAAAGGATAGTTCATCCAAAAAAAGTAAATTATGTCATCATAAACTCACATTCACGTCGTTATCGTGTATAGGGGTGTCGCAATATACCGGTATTGGTGATATTTGAAACTGAATAATACAAATACAGTAACATGACACACAATAATCCAGTGTCAGTGCCATTATGGAGTGTTAAACTCTCACATGTGATTTGTTTCATTCATACTCGACACCGGAGGGCACCCTCGCGCAGAAAGTCCACAAGTAAGACTCATAGGACTAATAAAACAAATGACTTTCCATGAAATCTTTTATATGGACAAAAGTATCCTGCTGTATAAAATGCAGAAAAAAAATGTTTTGTATGATGAAATATGATGAGAATCAGCACACTGTTACAACAGTACATGGTTTATCGATGTTCAAGCCATTTCAGGTATTTTCATATGATAATGTATATTCATATCGCAATGGAAATCGACATCACCTTTATCACTGTATAGAATACTATAAAATAATCAGTTCACAGACGGAAGTTATTTCAAACACTCGATCAACACCATAACACAAGTTTGACATAAAATATGTAGTTATTCTCATAATTTGTCTGACACTGTGCTAAACTAAAAACGGTTAGCATTTTAGTTGCTTCTGTTTAGCGTAATTGTTCCTTTTGTATGTAATGGTGCGATTCATTGGTCAAAAAACTAAAAAATAAAACAAATAAAGATTAATTTGACTGATAGAATGATTTATTATTATTATTTAAATTTTTAAAGATTTCTATAGATATCACGAGATATCGTTATCGTGAATTTTTGAGGCCATGATAAAACAATGTAGTGAAAAATCTGATATTGTGACAGCCCTACTTTTGTGTTCAACAGAAGAAAGAAACTCGTACGGTTTTGGAACAACATGAGGGAGAGTAAATGACAACAATTTTCTTTTTTGAGAGAACTATCCCTTTAAATGTGTTTACCTTAACATTTGACTGTAGTTTCAGTATAATTGGTGTAAAACTACTAAATCAAAAGATATCAGCAGAGGGAACCAGCAAACGTACCTGTTTGTGCATCTCTATGTTGAGGCCGTAGGACATTTCGTAGTACTGAAAAAAAGAAAAGGATATCATTAAACTGACAAATACTAGGAGTATTCGAGTTGGCTGTTTTAATGTTAATTAGTGTCATTATTTGTTTGGAAATCATTGAAAATCCAGTCACTCTGCAGAGGTGCGTAGTGTCGTCAAAAGTACCGACTTCGGTACCAGTCCGTACAGAAATTTAAAAAATGTCCATTTCACACTAACATTTGAACGCTGTTGAGCGGATTCTTAAACACCTCTGATTGGCCATTGTGTTCACGCGCTCAACAGATATGACTGTGATTGCTACAAAGACCATCGCTTCACGGTCTTCACCGAGCAGAGCGTTCACACAGAAGCACACAGGAGCGTTTGAAAGCAGGCGTCTGCCAGCGATCGTCGATGTGCAGATATATTAGGGATCCGCTGATATACGCGGCTTTCAAACGCTCCCCGTGTGCTTCTGTGTGAGCACAGAAAAATAGATTTTTTTGCAGTTAACAGTATAGTGATATATGACAGTAGTTACACTCAAACTAAACAGGTTTCAACTTTTATTGTGACGAATGTGTGACCAACTTGAACCTGTTGCGAAATCTGCCTGAGGAAACTTTCACCCTCATCTGAAATTCCTAATTGCATGGATTCCTATTGAAATGTGTTGCAAAAATTGGCCAAACAATGGTAAATGTAACCACACTGTTAAAAAAAAAGGCAGACCTTGCCACAAATTGCAGAAATCTATGGAAGCCCGTTTCAGCCACTGAAAAAATAAACAAATAAATTACAAAAAAAAAAAAAAAGGGTAATTGCGACTTTTTCATCTCGCACTTCTGACTTTTTCATCTCACAATTCTGACTTTTTTCACAGATTTGCGAGATATAAAAAGTCAGAATTGCGAGATATAAAAAGTCAGAATTGCGAGATATAAAAAGTCAGAATTGCGAGATATATAAAGTCAGAATTGCGAGATATATAAAGTCAGAATTGCGAGATATATAAAGTCAGAATTGCGAGATATATAAAGTCAGAATTGCGAGATATAAAAAGTCAGAATTGCGAGATATACAATTGCGAGTTTATATCTCCCAATTCTGACTTTTTTTCTCAGAATTGCGTGATATAAACTTGCAATTGCGAGTTATAAAGTCATAATTGAGAGATATAAACTCGCAATTCTGCGACATGAAGTCAGAACGGCGAGATATAAACTCCCAATTCGGACTTTTTTTTCTCTCAATTGCGAGTTTATATCGCACAATTCTGACTTTTTTTCTCAGAATTGTGAGATATAAACTTGCAATTGCGAGTTAAAGTCCAATCTTGAGGGGGGAAAAATACTGATATGTTCTCAGAATTGCGAGTTTATATCTCAAAATTCTGACTTTATAACTCGCAATTGAGAGAAAAAAAAGTCCGAATTGGGAGTTTATATCTCGCCGTTCTGACTTTATTTCGCAGAATTGCGAGTTTATATCTCGCAATTGCAAGTTTATATCACGCAATTCTGAGAAAAAAAGTCAGAATTGTGAGATAAAAAGTCAATTAAATTTTATATTTTATTCAGTGGCGGAAACGGGCTTCCATAGAAATCAGCTTAGAGCTGATAAAAAAAATCATCCTTAAGCCATATGTGGTTATTTTTAAGAGTATTTTATAACAATGTAGTCCACATGAAGAAAAGAACACAGCTCAACACCACATTTACTGATAATATTCACCTTTCACCCTGATAATATTCTCTCACAAGTCTGAAAGTAAATACAGATACATTTTGGTTTGTTCCTCACAAAAATGGCTTCATAAGACTTATATATGAAGCAAGCAATATGGTCTACTTTTTTGTCTTTTCGTTGTTCAAAAACTCCTACTTGTCTGTTCCATGTCGGTAAATAAATAAGGTTCACTTTTTAGTAAACAATTCCTTTCAGCTAGCTGGTTAAATTCTATTAGATAGAGAGAATAAAGTAAAAAGGAAAGGAGAGGCAGAGAGAAAAGGGTAAAAACAACAGAGACGGAGGGATAGAAAGACCCTGTCAATAAAAGAAGCTGGCCTGACAGCTGCCTGTTGTATTCACCAGCTCTGCCAAAAGTCCACGGTGTTGCTAGGCGACTCCCACACTAAAAAAATTATGAGCCAAGAAGAAAAAAAAAAAAAGGGAGAGAAAGAAAACGGACAGAGAAAAGAGGTTAAGCCGTCTTGCCAAGAGCAAATGGCATGCCAGGCACACATAGCTGCCATATCTGTGGGCACTGAGGCACATGGCAGCAGCTCTGAAAAATTCTCTGTGATGGATGAGCTGCGTTTGAAGGACTTCTGATTGAGGGCTGAAGAAAGATGTCTGCTGTTTGGATGCGTGTCGCATCTGATGCCTGATGCAAAACTAAGTTAGGGGGTGTGTGTGTTTGTCTTACCATGACATAATGTCTCTGTATTTCTGTCTTCTCTGTGGCCAGCTTTTCACACTCCAACTTCAGACTGCAGAAGAAACAGAAAGAGAGATATGTTTTATTGGATTGGTTGAAAGAGCGATTCTGCTGGACTGTTTGGGTGTTCAGACATATATAGACAGAGATGACAAAGACAAAAACAGACAATTACAGACAAATAAAAAGACATTACAGAAAGAGATAGGAACACAACCCGAGAGACAAAGCCAGATAATGAAGACAGAAAATTAATTAGAGAATGAGACAGACAGATATACAATATATAGACACATTAGATTTACAAGACAGAAATAGACACGCATAAATATACAGAGATATAAAAACAGAATAAAGAAAGACAAAATATGTAGACATAGGATTCAGACAGATATAAAAGATAGACAATATAGACAAGATGTGAACAGACAGAAAGATATAGAGTAGAGACACAGATTGAAATAGTCAAACACAAGTTAGATGTAAAGACAGACAAGGAACACAGAGACGCAAGATAGAGACAAAAATAGAAAGATGGATAAAAATAAAACAGGCAGACATATAGAAAGACAAGATAGATGTAAAGACAGACAGATAATGAAGACAGAAAATTAATGACAGAAGGCCAGAAAGAGACCGATAGATATTCACCAGGCTATATATAGCCATATAAGATTTACAAGACAGAAATAGAGACACATACAGATAAACAGATGATATAAGAGACATACAGAAAGACTGAAAAGACAGACAGAAAGATAGGCAGGGACACAGATGCATATATAGAAAGACAAATACAAGGTAGACATGTAAAAACAAAATCATAGAAAGACAGACAGACACACAAACCAACACGTACAAGATGTACGAAAAAAACAACAAAGAGACAAAAAAGACACACAGAAAGACAAACACAGACAGATGAATAGAAGTAAAACAGACACTCAAAGAAACAAAAAATAGATCCAAAGACTGAGAGACAAACCAAAAGCTATATAGATAGATAATGAATAAGACAGAAAATGAAGACAGAAAAGAGGAGAAACAGATGGACAGACATTTATAAGATATATAACTACAAAGTATCAAAATATAGATGGACACGATAGATAGATAGACGGACACGATAGATAGATAGATAGACGGACACGATAGATAGATAGATAGACGGACACAGACACAATAGATAGACAGATACAATAGAACGATAGATAGATAGATAGACGGACACGATAGATAGATAGATAGATAGATAGATAGACGGACACGATAGATAGATGGACACGATAGATAGATAGATAGATAGGTGGACACGATAGATAGATAGATAGATGGACACGATAGATAGACAGATGGACACGATAGATAGAGGATTAAATTCATTCCCCTGCTAGAATTTATTACACTGGAATTGCCTCACTGCAAAAGTCACCCCCATCGCAGGATTTCCGAGAACTGACAAATCTATTGGTGCTCGTTATTTATTTATTTCCCAGCTCGCCTGAATGAGTTGGCCTCAATTATGCGATGCGGTGAAGACATCGCTCACTTGTGCAAAATCGTAGGGGAAGTTGGAGAAAGCAGCATGACAGCTCAGAATATTGTCAGGTTCATTGGATAAAGATGCTAGATCTGTTTTTGGGCTTATATTTACATAGATTACAAGATATAAATACCATCATTTAAATTCTGCAGCGTCTCCCACTTGGAAAAAGGGCATAGGGAGTTCAGCATGCCACGAGACTGGAGTGGATTTAGAGAGGTAAATCAAGGCTAATGTGGAATTAAACTTCAAAAGGTCAAATCTGTTAAACGCAGGCACGACACCTCGACACACAATAAACAACAGCAACTGGAAGGTTCTGCAAGTCCAAACAATCACTGAGCATTAGTTGTTCTACCCCTCACAACAATTTACCATTTTAAAGGAATAGGCCTAGTTTACCCAAAAATGAAAATTCTATCATTAATTACTCACCCTCATGTCATTCCAAACCCGTAAGACCTTTGTTCATGCAGCTACCACGTTCAAGGCCCAGAAATGTAGTAAGGATATCATTAAAATAGTCCATGTGTCATCAGTGGTTCAACCTTAATTTTATGAAGCTACGAGAATACTTTTTGTGTGCAAAGAAAAACGAAAATAATGACTTTATTTCTTTTGGTTGAACCCATGATGTGACATGGACTATTTTAATGATGTCCTTACTACCTTTCTAGGCCTTGAATGTGGTAGTTGTGTTGCTGTCTATGCAGGGTCAGAAAGCTCTTGGATTTCATCAAAAATATCTTAATTTGTGTTCAGAAGATGAACGAAGATCTTACAAGTTGGAATGACATGAGAGTGAGTAATTAATGACAATTTTCATTTTTGGGTGAACTATGCTTTTAACTTAGTAACCATGTGGCAACTTGGTATTATTGATATTAATGTCAAAGATTAGAAAAGTTGTTCCCATCTTTAATTATAAGTGGTGTACTTTATAACACAAGCCTCTTTTAGCATGCATCATGACGCTTGCACGTTGAATGGTTAAATGTGTGTTAGGTGACTAAAAGCAAAAAAAGTAGTAAATACATGTGTAATGCAAGTGCGAGAGGGTGCTTTTCAAATTCTATAATATTTTGTCTAAAACACCAAAATCAATCGAAATCAACTAGGGCTGGGTAAAAAAAAATATCGATATCTCGATATTAATCGATTCTCATTTTTACGGAACGATATAGATTCTTAAATCCCATCCAATAAATCACAATAAGCATTGTGCTTTGGTACTTTTAATATGAAAAAGTCTCAGATTTCAAATTATTTCCATTGTATTGCAGTATTCAAACAATAAATGCCATTTTGGCGCTGTTTAATGTGGAGTGACAGATCACTGCAGCACCTCGAGCAACAGATGCGGCAGCGTGAGGCGCACGTGAACTGATCATCTCCTCCACATTAATACTAGCTTCAGCACAAAATAAACATGACTACACATCCGAAGGTAAGTTAAAAGAAAGAGTACAACTTTACAAGCCGTATCCTGTCTCACGTAATTGCTCAATCAGTGTTTCAGCCGCACAAAGACATCAATATAACGGCTTGTAAACAATGTCACGTAATGTCAAATTTACCTCAGAAAAAACATATTTGGTGACCATAAACTTATTAGTCAGATAGAAAAATAAACTGTAGAGATGGGCATTTTGCTAAATATATGCACCATATAACATATTCATTATAAATGTTACTGTTCTTCAATGTTTAATTTATGTTTGGATAAATTGTTCATTTAATTTATGTTTTTATGACAGCCACCATTATGTTTATATAAAAAAAAAACTGAAGTAGAAATATTATTATGTAATTGTAACTTTATTATTTTTAACTTCATTAAAGGTCCCATGACATGCTGCTTTTTAGATGCTTTTATATAGGCCTAAGTGGTCCCTAGTACTGTATCTGAAGTCTCTTTCCCGAAATTCAGCCTTGGTGCAGAATTTGAGCCACTACGAGCCAGTCCCACAATGAGCTTTCCTTAGGATGTGCCATTTCTGTGTCTGTAGCTTTATATCCAAAATAATCGATATTGAATTGAAAGCTTGTGAATGAGAATCGAATCGTGAAATTTGTGTCAAAACCCAGCCCTAAAATCAACCCAAACTGAAATGGAATTAAGGCACATAAACGATGTACCTAAAGATTCCCACCCTTAATTACTAAACCTCAAAACAATAAAATGAGAAAGGGAGATAAAGAAAAAAATGAGAGAGAAAAAAAGGTCTATTTCTTTCCCTGACAGCCGATAAGATGATCATCTGAACGTGCATCAAATCTGCAGGCTGCCTGCGCCACAGCAATCCAGCCAGCAAAGCACCATTACTTCAATATGTACACGCGGGCTAACTGCACTTTTAATCATCTCGCACACCACAACACAGTGAATTCATAATGAAGACTCAAAGCGTAGCGCCTGAATGAGAAATCTGAGTGAAAAAGCAAATGTTCAATCTGACAGTGAGGAGAATCAGTCCAATTAGAGAAAGTGAGGACACTTCCTCACAGATCTCATCTTCATTTGCCATGCCTGTGTCTCATTAGTAAAAGCCCTTGTGTCTTCTGTATTCTCGTAGTGCTTTTTCATCTCTCTGCTTAAAGCGCACGCACACATAGTGATTAGTTAGTGAAATAGTCCAGTTCAGAGCTAAATTAAACCCCATTACTGCCAGAGAAAGGATTGATGAAGGTTTTGCCTTTGCAGCAAATTTGTCACACGCAAACTCATACACTCTTTGAAGCCTGAAATGTGCTCTATGCTAGAGCATGAACACATATGCATTTCATGTATTCAGAAATTACAGATTTATATAGCAACATAATTAAATGAAGCATTCTCAGCATTGCCACAGGGTTATTTTTCTTTAGGTCAACAAATGCCACAGCCATAGATGCATACTGATTCCTAGATCAGGTCATTTTGTGTCTACATTTGTCTTCTGAAAGTTTTTCAGAAAGACGTTTCGTCAGCTGAACAATTGCTATGTTAAACAAAAGTACAATCCACTGAACCCACTGTACGTCTTTTTCACAGCCTCATCTTCATTCCTGTCAGAAATTAAATACTGACTAAGGTCCAAGACTGCTGAACTGTTAATCAAGTTAAAAACAATTACATGCAATGGTTAGCATGTTTATAGCTAGCTACCTGAACAATCGTACAATGCACACACAAGTAATGAGAACCTCCGGTCTAAAGCTCTCCTGTCTGCTGATTAGAGGCCTTCTACACAAAAAACACCCAAACCTAAACACACGATCACGAACACGCAGAGACATATGCAAAACATGTGCAACGCTGCAAGCAACACAGCATGGTATGGAGCAGCTCACTTTGTTATGCAGTTCCTGCCCAGTTCACATTTCCTGCTGGACCTTGCACTGTAACCTGACCTCGGCCTAAGTGTGTTTCTCACATAGACCAGTGCCCACACACAAACATACCTCACCCCAGCTCATCTTGCCAAATCTCTTTAGCTCTGACTCTTTCCTGTCCTTTAATCCAACACCAATCAGCCTCCAGACACAAATTATGAGAACTAAAATTATAATCTAAGCCATGCCACATATAGCCAAGTGCTGTCTGTGCCTGTCTGGAGTGTCCCGTGTGTGCTTGCCACGTTCTACCTGGAGCAGGACCAGCTCCGTGGCAGGAGAATTCTTATGGGAAATGCCACATCTGAACCCCATGGGAAGGCCTCTGCTAATCTTGTTGTCTGACCTAAAGAAGGTCTGCGATTTCAGACTTCACATTGTAATGCCTCACGAAGTGCCATTCAGGGGCTAATTACAGTGCTATCAAGAAATTTTAGTCAAACTGTAAAATCACCCATTGACTTGAACTCACAATGTTTGACATTCAAATTATAATGCTGCTTTGTTGTGTTGGAAAGATGGTATTTACGGGATAAGCATACATTAGCAATACTGGCTATAATTAGGAGTGGGGAAACTGGATTTTCTTCGAGCCCATAAGTTGAGTTGGGAGGCACATCAATTAGAACTTCATGGCAGAAGCTAAGTGCTATTGATCATAATACTTTTCAATCTTGACTCTACGCTGTAGTATTCAGACAGTTTGTGCACCACTGATGAAAGACGGTAATAAGACTTGCCAGAAAATGCCACTGTTTTAGCCAAATTATCTACATTTCCCATCACTCTCTGTGGCAGCATGAGAATGAAACAAAAGCATCAATTGTACACCTAATGCACATCTTCTGCTCTTTGTTTTGTCGCTCCAGATGGGAAAAGGAAATATAATGGAAAAGAATGAAAAAAATAAAGTGCCCACATCGTTCTTTTAATTCAGACCAAAATCACATTGAAAATTAATATTGATTAACAAGCATAACTTGCATGAAGTATTTGCATACTGTGCTGATTGGATCATACATTATTTTACTAATGCAAATGCAGTTTATTAGGTCTTGAGTAAAGTATTAAACTTATGTTGAAATGCTGTAATAATAAACACCCAACAAGAGAATTGACTCCTGCTCTAATTTGATAACAATTGTGCAGGTGTTTGGTCATCTGCATCAGGCTTAAGCCAGATTCATTAGATAGCCGAGCAACAGCTAACTACAAAAAGCAAGAGCAGATGAACAACTCTTTAAAAACTGACTGGGAGACCAATAGAGGGCCGTATTATCCATTAAATTAATTTAGAAGGGTGCATAAAGTAACTGCTTCGCTGTTGGCTGCTGGGAAAGATTTTGAACAAATTCAACCATAACTATCCAGGCAGATATACGTAAGTGTAAAACCAGCATCCATCAGCAGGGCTGAACTGTGCTTGTACAGAGGTATTTTTTTAGCTTATTTGAACTGAACTCCGAAGGCGGGAACACAAGACACTTAACAATAGGAATGTGGGGACTGGGTGGATTTGCCAAATCTGGCATGAGGAATCAAAGCTGCAGCCGTGTGAAAGCTTGCCAGTAATAAGGAGGGGTGTACGAGTGTGCAGAAGGGGCATGGACTACCATACCGGAGAGGATGCCAGCACCTACCAGAAATCACACACGGGTCATGCCTGGTCTGGCCACATTCCTCAGCCTCAGAGTACACATCAAACACATACCCACAGAATCAAAGGTGCACATGTGTGTTATGAGAATGTGGTAGGCCTTTCCCGTTCAGAAGCTACAGCAAGGGATTTCTGTTGAATACTAACAAAAATTCTATGTCCTACTTGTAGAAATTCCAGCTGGTGTTGAATAGAGGCATCCAATCCTGCTCCTGGAAGGCCACCTTTTTGCAATAACCTCCCATGAAAGTTTATAATAATCCAGAAGACCCGTTCAGGAGCATTTAACAACTGTTAGAACTAAACTTTGCAAGAGAATGGGGGCCTTTCCCGTTCAGAAGCTACAGCAAGGGATTTCTGTTGAATACTAACAAAAATTCTATGTCCTACTTGTTAGAAATTCCAGCTGGTGTTGAATAGAGGCATCCAATCCTGCTCCTGGAAGGCCACCTTTTTGCAATAACCTCCCATGAAAGTTTATAATAATCCAGAAGACCAGTTCAGGAGCATTTAACAACTGTTAGAACTAAACTTTGCAAGAGAATGGCCCTCCAGGTGCAGAACTAAACACCCATGGTGTAGAAGGTTGATCAGATGGATGGCTAGCTGTTGGGGGTTAAGTCTGTCATCTTGGTATGGCTGGTTAGAGCTCACACACATCTTCGGGAAAGCACAAAACTAGCTACCACAAGAAAGCAACTTGAAAACTCTAACCACTGACATTTTAACCTTTTTTTATAGCCCAACAATTGCACTGCATCAGGAATTCTGCAAAAACACCCTCCCATGGGATGACTAAATCACAGGCTTGGGAATAACGATTCTCGATAATACTGACATTAGACATCTTAGAGCTTAGCGCATATATGTATTGGAAAGGGGGTTGTACCTGTGATACTGTGTCTGCAGGAACTGAAATTCCTCCTTTATGCGGTCCAGGGTCTCGGGGTAAGTGAGTTTCAGAGGTTGGGTCGACCCCGATGCTGCAGCGGCCGCAGCTGCAGCTGCAGCTGCAGCAGAGGACCCAGGGGGTGGTTGCAAAGGTGCCTATGTGGGAAAATAAAGGAGAGTTAGCATCTGAAATTTTTTTTTAAATGGATGTTTTCTGGCAACTGTCGGGCCTAACGCATGGACCTGGATCTGTTAATCATTTCAACACTTCTAATGAAACTCGGCTTACAACTTGAATTAAGTATTCTTCAAAAACCAGACAATACATTGTGCGAACATGATTTGAGGAATTCATTGCACAGAGGTCTGTGAGCATGATAGAGAGTGCTGTGCACATGGCAGAAATGAAGGACACTGATGAAAGACAAGCTCCCCAGAACGAGAGAGAAAGCAATGAAAGAATGAGAGAGGATGGGGGTTGGGGTAGTTCCATGACATAGGCTGCATTGTAAACAGATAAAGCATTACAGACAGATGCGTGTCTATATCACATTGGTTGTGGGTTTGCTGAGGATGAGGGATTGGTGTGGGGACCATGCTTGCTGCTAGAATTAAGACATTTGTTTAAAATTAAGCATGGATTAGAAGAGGGCGCAATAAGGGTGGGACCCCACCAAGCTAACTGAATTCCGCCAGCTCCAGCAATTAGGAGCTTGGCCTCAGGGTAATGCAGACAGACAGGCAAACAAAAGCCTATGTGCTGTACAGTAGGGCCTGTCCATCCGTCTATCTGTCTTCTGCACTTCTACTGACAAAGGTCCTCGAGCTCACGACTACACCTCACAGGGGTTCTCGCACTTCTCATGGGAAACTCTTCTTCTAATGAGCTAAAAGAGGGGAAAACCGCCAAAAGGGACATGATTGATCAAATGTGAAAGCGCATAAAGCCCCATTACTTCAATTAGCATGGAGCATTTGGTTCTGACGGTAGTCGCATTTACTGCCAAGCACTTGAACGGCTAACCGTTGGCAAAGTGTCATAGGGTGTTATGAGCATGTGTGACCTGCATTAACACTGTAAAGGACTCGACTTATCCAAGAGTTACTGAGAAAATGAAAGACACAGTACATGGACAGTTTAAGCTTAAAGCTGGTCTTGGAGGGATGGGGACAGATGTAGCTGCAAATATCAAATGGGGGGTGGAGAGTGTCTGTGGGTGAAAGGGGTCACCCTATGTCGGGGCACCTGGCTTGGAGTACTGGGGGGGGGGGGGGTTGAGGGGGGGACTACACGGGGAGAATGGAGCCTCTCGGCCTTCGGCTCATGGGAGACATGGCGCATTGTTAGAGACTCTAACGAGCTCCTCTCTCCAGCCCTGCATTTCAATCTACTGTCCAGATCCCCGGCTCTCACAGCTCTGGCCTAGCAGGGAGCACACACACACACTACAATTACTCCTCACAAGCCAAAGAAAAGAGTCTGAGAACAAGAGGAGGAAGGCCTTTTGACGGGGAAGAGGCGGGACGAAGGGGGAATGACACTTGGCTCTATTCCCTTCTTCCTCTTTATCTCCTCTCTCTCTACCCCACCCAGTCTCTCACTCTGATATTCACCTCTTTTTATTGAATTTTGCGTACAGGTGCAAAGAGACTTCCGGAAGAAAGAAAAAAGGAACGACAAAGAGAGCAGGCCTTCACTGAAAGGCTGAGACCAAAGAGCAAGTCGCATGGAGCTTCTTGGAGACTCAATGTTTATTAATTAGACATTCAGGTTTCTAAAACCACAGAGTGTCAACACCTCTGAGAGGCCATTATTGAGGTTCTTTCTATGTGTCCGGTCTCAATATTGCAGCCATTTTGTAAATCCTCTGTGCAACTTTCCTTGATGGTTGTCACAATAAATGGTCCACTTTACCTCGACAGTTTCACAACAAGGGTTTAACCTGGCATGGACCTGGCAGGGCATTGTGGGCCATTCTTGTCTTAGCGAGAGTCACAGACATAGTAATCTGCATTACGGCAAGACTCTGAAAACCCACGTTGACTGAACTGATTAAATCTTATATTATGCCATGCACACGGGTCACAAAAGAAAAAGACAGCTTGAGGCAGTAATGACTTCAGTCATGGCAAAATTCTCTCCTTTTTGGACGAGTGAAGAATTGCAAAGAAGTTCTCACATGACCTCTAGTAAGGGACAGGTCACGATAAAGTTGGAGTCTGCTGGAAATTATAGCTTGAGCTGTCTAGATACTATGAAAAGCCCAGTCTATAGATTATAGACATGTCCATGTTCGCTTCTTTACCACACTCACAATGGGCCTCATTTATCAATCTAACGTAGAAACGAGCGCAGATCTGTGCGCACAAATCAACTTACGACAGAGTTCACGTGTGATTTATGAAACATTCGTATGCCGCCAATCTCGTCGTACGAATGATCGCATTTTGATAAATGTGGCGCCAGAAAACAATCGTCATTTGAATAAAACACCCAGGTATAGAAGCCTCGCCCTAGAGTTTACGACACGGAGAAACGAAACCCGGCCAAAAAGAGAAAGTAATCTTGGAAAGTGTGAGTGTGCATGCAATGTTTTCATTTCTTCTCCTTTAATTACATGTTTTGTTGCATCAAACCATAATGATCTTCCAAATCCCCATGCCCACCCACTTACAAAGACACTAAACAAAGAAGAAGCTGCTAAACACTACTGCGCCCATGTCCGCTGAGCTGTCCAAACCACAGCTTCTTTCTTTCTGTCAGAGGTCTGGCAGAGGGGCCTACAAGACTCCCACATGGCCTGTATCCGAGAATTGCTACACAGCCTGTGAAATGCAGCGGCCGGCCATGATGACCAACATCCCAAAACCGGTCAACATGGTGGCCTAACCTTTGATAAAGCTGTTTCTGCTTTCACACACAAATCTCTTGGAAAAAACTGACCACACGCTTGACGTTTCCATTCCCAGAGAATAGCTACAGAGCCCAATTTGGGATTCTCCAAACTCTTCACGGAGTTAATTGTTTAAATTATAACTGTGCCTTAAAAACAGTTGTATATTCTCTTTAGGTGTCTTTTCATGGGAGCCACACCAAGTGAAGCCTCTGAGAACCAGCAAGCCCGCTAATTATATCATGTTTTTCCTTAAAATTTCACATAAACATCCACCCTAGGAAATGGGGTGGAGAAGGACTGAGGCTAAAAATAATTAGAATGGACTTTCTGTATCTCTGAACCATTTGAATAAGAACCTCTTTTTAGGTGTACACACAAATCCAAGGAACCAGGCGATGCTTTCCGCAGCAACGTTTGAAGTTCCGGCATTGTATATGAAATCTTTCAAATACAGTGTCAACAACCGGCAGCCATTTGCATTTTAAAGAACCTCCCCGGGAATCTGACCTAGGCACAGCCTTGTTTCATTGATTCTGTACTCTACGGCAGCATGGAGCTTTAAGGAATGCCCCAGTAATCCCTTACTTAGACGGGGGAGGGGATGTGGGGTGTAGTATGGTGCCAGGCACCTGTTTCATTAACATCACACTTCTTTTCTCTATCCTCTCTGCAAGCTCGTTATTCAAATTTCCCCGCTGTCAGGATACATTAGCAGCGCCGCGACGTTGGCTTGTCAGCTGTGGTAATTGCTCTAGGTGCTTCCTTTATGAGGTAACCCGCAGCCTGTTTGTTCTTTAGGTTTCAAGGAATTTCATGCTTTCTCCCAATGACTTTTGCAAACTGAGGGTGACTTGGCTGAGGGTGCCAAGGCATGTGCCATGGCCGGAATGGGCCATGCCCTGATTTCACTTGGATTCCTCTGAATACAGAAGGCTGGAGGAAATGGGAACAGCATCAGGGAGGAATACCTTACATAGGAAGGATAGTGGTGCTCCTCTGCTGGAGAAGATCCCTCCAAAAGCCAGAATTAGGACAAATCAGTAGGTGTCAGTAGGCAATTTGTAGGAACTGCCCACTGTTTCAACCTGCCGATTAAGATTTTTCACTTCTATGACAATGTAAAAGTAGTCATATGCAGCCTTATATGTAAACAATCCAGTTTTTTTTGTTTGCATTACTCAAAAGCAATATAAATGCATGTGCAAATAATTTTCTCTCTTATCTGAATATAAAAACCTTATTTAACCCCAAAAAACATAGGTATGACTCTCTCTATTAGCCTAAAGTTAAACTGTGTACAACAGCCACTTACTCTCCCATTCAAATGTTAAAAGCAAAAAAACTGATGGACTTACTAATTAGCATGAAAATTATTGTTTTGGTTAAGAGGGGAAATGAAGAGATTTTTGACTGAAGCCATCCCTACATCAAACAAAAGGTTTTGTATTTGTTTTAAACAAGATGATAATTTTTGGATGTATTAACCTTGTTCACACGCTGAGAAATGAGTGGGTTGGTTCTGTCTGTGTTTCAACCTCTCTATTTAACACATACGGTCTTATTCCAATTTCATCAAGATATACTCACTCATAATTGACTAAATTAAATATCTGTGCCATAGTTAATCTCTCTTCAGATTTTTTAAATATGGATACTTACAGGTTATATCTAAAACCGTAAAGCTATGATTTGGACTGAAGAAGATCTCTTATTAAGATGGTGAAAACATAGCTGTATCACATCCCAACCACCTCTTCATGTTTCGGGCTGTTCAAGGTGAGTGGAAAGAGGCCATATTCAGAACTAGTTGGGTGCCCTGGAAAAACAGGTTGGACCAATCGATCATTCTAAAGAGAAATAAGAAAAGAACCGAGCAACCTGGTCACTGCAGAGCAACAACTAAAAGGGGTGGAAAACCAAAATACTTCACCTATGTACCGCACATCTCCTTCAGATCACAAAATTGCACACCCCAGTGGAATCTAATTTCCATCCCTTAGGAAATGAACGTCAGAGCATTCTTAGGGAAGGTTGGGGGTCCTGGGGGAGGGGTGTATGGCGACTGTAGAGAAACCTCAGGAAGGATTTTAACACATAGCTTGATTCAATCAGTCCAGTGTGTTCAATGATAACTGACATTTATTAAATAACAGTTGACCAATATGGGTTTTTCAACAGCCAATACGATAACCAGAGAGCAGGGTGACCAAAATCACGCTCGATATATCTGTGATACAGGCTTACATTTTAATTACAGCAATTGAGATGTACACTAAACCAAACATCGTTTCCTCAATATTTGCTATATAACACATTGTGCACTATATTGACAAGCCTTTTGAACTATTCTGACACAGCTAACGTACGTATTAATCGACCAAGCAATGCAATTATCGACCGATTAACTTCAAAATGTTCAAACATTGGCTGATTTATTGGCCTAGCTGATATACCACTAATACTAAAATCCCAACTAGCTTAGCTTCCTTTAAGATATGTTGCATGCCTTATGCTAAAAACAACAAACAAAAATAGCATACGAGGAAAATTTTTTAACTTGGAGCATGAAGAAAAAAATACAAGTCTAAAAGAGTGGCACCAAAGGATGGTCACATTGGAGGTTAATGCAGTACTGAAATCTGAAAAGGAATAAAACTTAAATGTATGAAAGGTGGAAAGAAGTGTGGCACCTCTTGCAACTTATATTACATCAGTAGTTAAAACAGCAGAAATACAGAGATCTGCCTACAACATGAAATGGGGTACACACTAACAGTAACATAAAGGGGAAATAGTATCCTTTAAGCACATTGATTAAATTGATCGCATTGGTTACCTCCTATTTAAAAGCACATTTTAGTGTGGCTTGATTTGATCTCATCATGCCCTGATGAGTAGCACTACTCGGCCAACTACAGTTTCACAATCCATGTGAACGTTTAACCCAAATAATGAGACACGGGGTACAAACAGACTTTGTTTTAGTCTATATATGAAACGTGCAAAAGCGCATTGCGCATCAAGTAGACGGTCATTTTAGGGAGTAAGGTAACTTACCGAGGGTCGATTCTGGGGAAACATGGTGAATAACGGGTTTGTTGCGGTTTGAGGGTCTTCTGTTTCGGTGTAGCCTTAAATGTTGTTTCAGGAGAGTTTGCGCCGTTCTGTGGGACTCAGAAGAACATTTGGCCCTGTTTCGGCGGCGCCAGGCTCGGCTCGCGCATTCCTCGCTCAAGAAGACTCCCTTTGTTCTGCTTTATCGCGCGATATAAGATGCGCCCAGTCCGGTATCGAGTCCCACGCTACGACCCACCTCCAAATATCAGAATGCACGCGTTCGGCCTTCAGAGCTCCCCCGCCCTTGATACGTTTTACTGATGAAAATAATAAAGAAAACAAGTGGCTGGCCAGCTATCGTGCTCCCAAGACGCGACACTCAACGTAGCCGCAGCTTCTTTTGTCTCTCTCTCTCTCTCTCTCTCTCTCTCTCTCTCTCTCCTCATCCGCTCCTTCCTTTCGGATCCTTAGCTGTTTTTCAATGGGACATGCGAGTTGTTTTCTTCCAGACAAACGCATGCCCCCCCTGTGCAAAAAGAGAAGGGGTTTGGCTTGTGGTAACCAGAAGCAAAGAGTTCAATTCTCACGTTACACTCATTTCAGGCTGCGGTGGGAATGGGAACCCATAAGGCGCATGGATTGATCTGTTCAGTGCTGTATTTGTTTATGTATGTGGGTCAGTCAGTGACAAATAAGGATGCATTGGGATCGTTTATAAATTAGTTCGTGGCATGGAAATGTTGTCTTTGTGTTTGATGGTTTCATACATTACATTAATTTATATAATTTTCTACAATTTAAAGACTCCAAAAATGCTAAGTTGTGTGACTATCAAGAAAAAGCACTACAATATATGGAGTGTACACAACCTAAACAATATTAAAAGTAAGTTGTTTTGTGGTTACCCTTTTAAAATGAATAAACTGTTTGTTTTTACATCAGTAATGCTGGGTTTTGTTGTCACTTAAAAAAACAAAATGGCTACCTGAATCTTGGTTACACCACACTAACAAAAGTTTTTCAAATATTAATACAATTACAGAAACTGCTTGTTTTGATGCTCCTTTTTAAGAAATAAAAAGGTTACAAGCTACTTATGCCAACATTTAAACTTTATAATGAGACTAAATTCTGGACAGATACACCACCTAAAATTTAACTTTAAGCCATTTAAAAAATTTAAATAATTTAAATTTGAAAATAAAATGGATACTGTTTTTAATGTATTTTTAGTAGAACAATTGTGACCCTGGACCACAAAACCAGTCATAAGTAGCACGGGTATATTTGTAGGAATAGCCAAAAATACATTGTATCGATCAAAATTATCGATTTTTCTTTTATGCCAAAAAACATTATATAAAGTGTTCCATGAAGATATTTTGTAAATTTCCTACCGTAAATATATCACAACTTAATTTTTGATTAGTAACATGCATTGCTAAGAACTTCATTTGGACAACTTTACAGGGGTCATATGATGCGGTTTCAATTTTTCCTTTCTCTTTGGAGTGTTACAAGCTCTTGGTGCATAAAGAAGATCTGTAAAGTTGCAAAGACTAAAGTCTCAAATCCAAAGAGATATTCTTTATAAAAGTTAAGAGTCAACCACGTCCCCCTAAAACGCCTGGTTCTAACACGCCCCCACATATCTACGTCACGATGTGGGAAGATTTGCATAACGCCGCCCAAATGTTCACGCAAAGAAAGAAGGCGTAACTTTTATTCTGGCTGTAGTATTGTTGCCGCCGCCATGTTGTGAAGGCGCTGTGTGTTTCGTTGTGAAAGCGAAACTGCTTTGTTTGGTCTTCCAAAAGAGGACACGACTAGAAATCAGAGGTTAAGTTGTATTTACAACACTGTTCCAGAACACTTCAACCCAAATATTCAGATGTGTGCAACGCATTTTATAGAGGACTGTGTCCTGATCCTGGGAGAGTAGACTACAATGCCGGTGTCTGTTTCTATAAAGTGGGGCAGTTCCAACTTTGCAAGGACAGTCTGGTGCTTCTGACTCACAGCCTGTAAGTACAGTTTCATATTTAAAGGATTTGCCACTGATGATTCAAACGCGAATTTTGAGCAGTGTAGAGTTGCGCTTGTTGTTTGTCATTTCTCCGATCACAAATGCAGCCATTTATGTTTACGCAGTACGATATGCAACGCAACGCGTAAAAAGACAGTATAAGTCATTATAATCAGTAATTATGTCCCCACTGGATGCAAAAAATGCCTCGTTTATAATGGGTTTTACTGGTTTTGTCTCGTCGCGCCGGGACACGGGATCACAATATGGTAAGGGGCGTAACATTTCCGTCACACGCTTGAGGTATTCAGCCAATCACAACGCACTGGATAGCTGGCCAATCAGAGCACACCTCACTTTTTCAGACCGATGAGCTTTGTAAAAATCGACGTGTTTCAGAAAGGCGGGGCATAGAGGAGAAACAATAATGTACAGTATGTGGAAAATAATGTTGTTTTTTGAACCTTAAACCGCATAAACACATTGCATTACACCAAATACACAAAATTATTTTCTTTTTAGCAGCATCATATGACCCCTTTAAAGGCGAGTTTCTCAATATTATTATTATTATTTATTTATTTTTGCACCCTCAGATTCTAGATTTTTAAATAGTTGTATCTAAATATTGTCCTATCATAACAAACCATAGATCCGTGGAAACCTCATTTATTCAGTTTTCAGATGGTGTATAAATCTAAATTTCAAAAAGTCGGTCCAGGGTCACAATTTAAAAAAAACCAAGCATCACGTCATTGATGCCATGTGCAAAAGTCCAAGAAGAAAAATTGTTTTAGCTATATAATGATCCAAATTAATAAGTCTAATAAAATCTCCTCTGCACAAAATGTAAAAAAAAATTATATTTCGTGATGCAGCTTAAATATAACACCCAGTCTCTGTCGGCTATTCACACGTTCCCTTGACATTGTCTAATTTTATGCACAGGACTTCGATTGAAAACTAAGGGTGCAGCTAACTGTACAATGATTGAATGAAATCTCCACGTGGGGTTTGACCCAGCCACAATCAACACTGGCTGCTTTACCCAATCAGCGCCGAGAGCGCCCCACGTGGGGTGCGCTGACCGCTCGCTGATTGGTGTGCGTCACAATGATAGAACCCCAAACGTCAGTCAGGCGCTCAGAGCGACCAAGAAACCGTTTAACCCTTTCGGTGCGCGTGGTGGAGACATTTGAATTCAAATTCCTTTTGTGATGTAAAGTAGTTTTTCTCTCTCTCTTCTCTTTTTTTATTACTTTAAATCGCTTTGCATTGTTTCAGGGCACCCACAATGAAATCCCATGGCTAGTGGTCTAAAACGGGGGCCTATTTCCTATGTAAATCACTTTTTGCTTACTCATTATTTTAAATAAATATCTTAGTCATTGCTGTTATATTTTGTAAAAAAAATAAAATAAATTATAATAAATTAATATTGAGTTTCTGGGGAGTTGCACCACATGACATTTTATCACCTGAACTAACCTTGTCAAAAAAAGTGAATTATCTGATATTTTAAGACACATCTTGACCTTGACAGTCACAAGTGTCTTCAAGGGTCCTCTTTATGACATTATTTCCTGTTTTATGTTTTATAATTTATTATATTTTAAAAGGCCTTTTCATTATGAATGGACAATTCAATCACCATGATGGTTTTTTATTTTTAATTGATATATTTTTTGTAATACATACATATATTAAATATATATTATTATAATTTTATATATATATAAAGATATCAAATATAAAGTATATTAAATAAATAATACAATATATATATATATATATATATATATTCAGCACAAATTAATGAAATTTGTGATTTTTTTTTTTTACTTATATATTCTTTTAACACAAACACATACCTTTTGGTTTCCCTTTCTCTAACATACAGTTTCCATGGTGGATATCACACACTCGAATGCAAACATGCCTGCACACAGATATCAAACTGACAGTGGTGTCTTCACATTCTCCAATTACAGATCTATATTTAAAGCAGAAATGGTCACTTATTCAGTGGCGAAGAGATCATTTGTTTGCATTTGTGTTGGTACTTCACTCTTGGTGTGACACTTGTAGTAGCCTACTTGACTATCTGCTTAAGCAATTGTCGCAATACATGCACTTAAAAGATGTGACCTTGCTAAGAAAACACTTAATATCAATGATGCAGACTCCACTTTGGGAAAAACTCGACATCCAAAAGACTAAAGAAAGAAAAGGAGATGTAAGTAATCAGCCTGCCAGAACTGAGCACAGAAAAACTAATGGATGAATGGTAATGAGGGTCTGCGGGAGGCGTGCGAGTATGTTGCCTGGCCAGTATGGAGGTGACTGACAGCCAGACAAGGCTATGCTGTTGTTGTGATCCCCTCTACACACACACATACACACAAACACACACCCCTCACAGACAAGCCCCATGTCAGCACGGAGACGGCAGGCTGATTTATTGGATTCTCCTCCCCTGGGAACCCCCCTCCTATCCTCCAGCTCTCCCCCCATCCATCCATCCTTCCATCCTTCCATCCATCCCTCCTCCTCTTTCCTGCTTTCCCCAGGGGGCAGAGAAGGGGTAATGACCCACATCAGCATACACACACACACACACACACACACACACACACTGTCATTCAAGCACATTTGCACTTGGTTTCCCTTTCTCTAACATACAGTTTCCATGGTGGATATCACACACTCGAATGCAAACATGCCTGCACACAGATATCAAACTGACAGCGGTGTCTTCACATTCTCCAATTACAGATCTATATTTAAAGCAGAAATGGTCACTTATTCAGTGGCGAAGAGATCATTTGTTTGCATTTGTGTTGGTACTTCACTCTTGGTGTGACACTTGTAGTAGCCTACTTGACTATCTGCTTAAGCAATTGTCGCAATACATGCACTTAAAAGATGTGACCTTGCTAAGAAAACACTTAATATCAATGATGCAGACTCCACTTTGGGAAAAACTCGACATCCAAAAGACTAAAGAAAGAAAAGGAGATGTAAGTAATCAGCCTGCCAGAACTGAGCACAGAAAAACTAATGGATGAATGGTAATGAGGGTCTGCGGGAGGCGTGCGAGTATGTTGCCTGGCCAGTATGGAGGTGACTGACAGCCAGACAAGGCTATGCTGTTGTTGTGATCCCCTCTACACACACACATACACACAAACACACACCCCTCACAGACAAGCCCCATGTCAGCACGGAGACGGCAGGCTGATTTATTGGATTCTCCTCCCCTGGGAACCCCCCCTCCTATCCTCCAACTCTCCCTCCATCACACACACACACACACTGTCATTCAAGCACATTTGCACCCTTCACAGGATATCGAACTTCAAAACACAGGAACCAGAAATTCCAACTCACTAATTATTCAAAGTATAATTAAAATGATTCATACCAACAACAAAAAAACGATGCTTCAACCTGGAATCAGCACATTGTATTTGCATATACAGAGATATGTCACTATAATCATAGATGTGTATCAATTATGCTCTTGGCTGCCTGTCAGCTCATTCTTTATTCGAATAAATTCACATCCAATGTCATATTGAAAATAGAAAACACTTGTTTTTATTGTTATTGTATTTCTGACATTTTAATGAGCCAACTGTGGGATGGCATTTTCCTAAAACTGTCTTAATTACATTGGCCTATTGCAAGTAAAGATGCTATGCTAAAATATTAAGCTTTCGTTTGTTTGTTTGTTATACTATTGATTTCTTAAAAAGCCTATTTTGTGTTGTCACTGTCGCAATATCGCAAATATCCTAATTTGCTTTAATAATGACTGCAATCACTGTAATAATGATGATACATATCATATGTGTTACGAGCTCCGGCTGCCCCCTTCAGTTCAATCGCGGTATTGCAAGAGTGAGGGCGTGCGTCAGATTACGAGAAGACTATTAAAATTCATGGCAGAGGCGTTATAGTGTGGTGAACATGTTGACCGTGGGCGTAACTGCAATCCTCACATGTTGCTTTGTGTTTTACACATAGATTTTCACGGTTGGTACGTCTTCATCTTGAGCACTTGGTACGATAAGAGCTATCAAGTGTGATAACGTTAGCTTCAGCTCGCGGATTTCACGGTCTTTTGTTGTTGTTTTGCGCGGTATAGTGATTTTAACGTAGTTTAATAACTTTAATAGTAAGGCAAATGGATACATTTTGTACTTGTTGAATGAAAAATCAACATGCATTGTCATTCAAAGTTGGGAAGACACGATAAAACGTTATCTCAATAACATATAACGTTAGGGTGTATCCGTATATGTTCTGTCGCGTAACTTGTTTTACAGATTAAAAGTGTATATAGAGTTTGAGCCACGGTCTGTCTTTTCAAATATTACAGCCGGACTCGAGCTGTGGTGCACATGGTTCTATGGTGTAATGGTTAGCACTCTGGACTTTGAATCCAGCGATCCGAGTTCAAATCTCGGTAGAACCTCATCTTTTTTTCCCCCTTAAAATATCGCGAATAATGATATTCAGAAAACAAGTAGAACTCAGCGAAATTAGGAAGCAAACGATAAAGACAGTAGAGCACGTGGTCCAATGCTAATTCGATGGCTAGCCTATAATTACTAGCATACTGTGAAATATATTTTTAAATAGCAATTTTTAACCAAATGTTTTGATTTTTAAAATCGTAAATGCAACTTATTATTCCACATTATTCCATCATAAATATTTAAGATATCGAACATATGTAAACATATTTCAACGACTGTCCATATATCATCTCAGGAATGAATACAGTTCAATTGTATTTTTAATTGAATTTCAAGTAAAAAAATATCTTGACGTTTTGATAGTCTGACCGCAGAACTTTCGAGGAATAACTCCTAAATAATACAACAAAATAAAACTTCCACCAAAGTAGAGTTTTCAGGATTTAGTCAAATGACATTAAGGTGTTAAAACTTTAAATGTCCAGGAGGAGTCAGTGTAGCACATATTACGTACATGTGGGAAAAATAAATACATATATTTTTTTACTACTACTGTAATATAGAGATCATATATGATATAATTTATTTTTATTATTATATTAAATAATAATTATTATTATTATGGAAACATATATTTACGATTTCTTTATTTATAAATCATTTAACCTTTCACGACATACCCAGATGGACCCAAAGAGATGTTTTGTCAGATTTAATGTCTGGTATAGCTAAGAAACCCCTATGTCCTCTTGTTTTTCATATTCCCTCCACCATGAACTTTCTGGATCTTAAAATACTCAGTTTGTCTCCTCTCTCCAGCCATAGTACTCATATTTCCCCCCTTTACCCACTATCTGCAGCCTGCTTGGCAGGTTAACAGACCCTGTATTTTCCAAGCCTGAGCCACTGCAGCCCAGTCCAGATGTCTCTTGTGGATCCTCTGTCCTCACCGGGAGCCAAACGTCCCTTTAGAGTTAGCCGGACGTCTGGCCTTCAGGCTCAGAGGTACAATTTAAATGACTGTAATTTGAAGGTATAAAGTTCCACATTTATTAACCACCCCTACATCTTTAGACAGGAGTGTCTGTATTAATAGTCAGCGTGTTGTTCATGAAGTGTACAACCGTCCAATGTGCGTTACCTGTTATAATTCCTCACAGAGCCGCAGAGAACAGCAGCAGCAGTGAGCGAGTATAAATATATAAACCCATCCAGCCGGTGGTTGGTATGGCCGGGAGCCAGGCATCACTGACCCCTGAGCTGAAAGAAGTGTAGCATTGTCTCTCTGGGCCTCCAGCTCTGTGCATTTCAAAATGAACAGCAGATCCCTTCTGGATTATTTACTTTCGCCAGGCTATATGCCACATATGACTCAGAATTACTACACCTTCCATTTTTCCTAAAGGAAGGAGGCCATTTTTGGCCAATAATGAACTTTATAGAAAATAATTGTAATATTTTTAGTATGTTTTTGTAGCTGTTTGGATCTATTTATAAGAAGAAAATTAGAAAACCTGACATTTTAAAGATGAACAAAGGCGTGATAAGTTATAAAATATAGGCTAGCCTAAAACCAAAGGAGACATTTCAGAAGCATATTGTAAACAATAAAAAAAAAAACCGCACTAACAAAAATCATTTAACGTGAAAATCAGCCCTCTTTTACGTTTAATAAATTCAGCGCTCTATCAGATATTTCCTAATGTTTGCATAGCAACGCTGTATATCAGTCCGCTCATTGGTGGAGCAGACACCGGCGCTACTTTCATGTCTCGTATCAACATGAAAGAGGAGGAGCTAATAATAACGGACTCGCGCTGTGTTTCCTGCAAACGCGACTGGCGCCATTATGTCTCAGTTATGTGTACCAATAACATCGATAACAACATTGAAAACAACATAGATAATATAAAGGTAAGTTTTTAAAATAATTTCAGATGGCATACTGAGCGTTAAAATAACTGGGAGTAAAATCACAACTACCATTTTGAGGGAAATCGTTTTTCAAGGGCTCTGCACAAAACCACATTTTCAAACACGAACGTTGTCAAATAAAACATAAAAGTAGCCAACGTAATATCCACCTTTTTCCTGCGTTTTTTTTTTTCCAATTATGGGTTCCACTCAAAAAGACTGCTACAAATCATAAGATTGCGCTAATCCTTAACCATCATTTTGACTGAATGGGGTGTAAACTTTTAAAATTCATTTTCGACTCTCAGAAGTTAGGAGAATAACGTTACGCTTGGTATAATTTGATGTGATGTACAACAATAGCTATAGTTATTCATGATATATTGAAAGTAATTTGTTAATACAATTCATAGAGCGAACCTTTTGCTGATTGTTTACCGTGTAAATGGAAGTTACTCCCATAATTTGCGCAAAGCATCATGGGGCATAGGAAAAAGGTGGATACAGTGTTGCCAACTGCTTTCAATTGAAAGTAGCTAAAACTGGTAGCTAAATGTCAGTAGATGACATCACAATGACAAATTCACTGATCTATATAAATATGAACGTAGATCAGTGGGCAAGATGAGAACTTGGATAAGGCTTGTCCAAGAAGTTGCTATATTTGTCCCTAAACTTTGGAAAAAAGTCTCAAAAGGGGCGGGGAACACTGGGTGGATAGGCTATAACATGCAATGCAGTTCACCCTAGCTAAAAGATTCATTAGGGCTTTTCACACTGCGCTTAACCCCGGGTTATCGTCGTTCTAAACATGGCTTTTAACCCCTGGTAAAGAAACGTTTCACACCTGTAATTTGAAAGCGATGTTAGCACCTCTTTTTACCCAGGGTTATGAAACCCTGCTCCGGAGCAGGGTTAACCTTGCATTGCGGTGCTAAATTTGTTCAGTGTGAAATGGAGCGGCATTTGCTTGTTGCTGCTGGACGCTTGGCAACAGACAGCCAATCAGAAATTGAGCAGCAAGGCTCATGTCACGTCAGTAACAGGAAACGTGCATCATGTAAACAGCAGCCGGTGAGAGAAAAATAAGAAATGTCAAAAGATGGGAAGCGTGTGAACTGGAGTGATGAGGAGACGGTATTATTCTTACAGCTAATTCTAGTCTCTCCACACTTAAAAGAAATTCAAAGAAATATTCACATACTTTGCTCCTTGTTTTCTTTCTTTTGTACTATTGTCTTTGTTTTCTTGCCCTTGTGCGTCTCATGAGGCTTAAAACAGCTAAAGACCTATGCAGCAAAAAAAAATTTTAATAACTGGCAAGACGCGGGAAAAGCCCTGTAAACAGGTTGCCTGCTGTTCGTCCAATCAGTGACAGTGACACCACAAATATGCAAATAAGAACGACCATTAACCCGGGGTTTAGGCATGTACAGTGTGAAACGTCTGTGAATGAATACCCAGGATTAACAGTTAACCCCAGGTATAGTATGAGCAGTGTGAAACGTGATTACAGATAACCCAGGATTCCGTTTATCCGGGGTTTAGGATGAACCATCCAGGGTTAATAATTTCAAGTGTGAAAAGCCCTATTCTGGTAAATCCAACTTTGCAGCATTGAACACTATTGTGTATTTTAAGGTTGTGGTAAGTCTAAATGCATCATTGAAAGTGCAAAACAACTGAAGGAGGAATTTTGTAGAATGTGACAAGCTAACTGAGCCATCTTCACACAAAATGACGCAGAAATTAATTACTGAAGGAGACATCAACTAGGCCTGTCGCAATAATCAATATATTGACCTATTGCGCAATATATATACATGACCTCAATAATTTTTGGTGATGCAATATATCACCCATTATATTTACTTAAAAATGTATGTAACCATGTTTTGTACATTCCACTTGCGCCTGTGTCTTTTGCAGCTTCTCATACATAACGCGGTGTAGTCATGAGGTGCTAGTTCAAATTTAAAAAGTGCTTCTACAAAAAAAGTTTCATCTGCAGATATGGCCTTGTTTAGGGATCTGTGCCTTTGTGCATACGGACATCTGACTGCTGAGTAGTGATTGTGCTTTTCAGCAATAGTGTGCACCCTTAATTTACAGAGAAAAGAAGATCAGGGAAAAATCTGCATACAAGTTCTTTGTGCATTTTTCTTTTTTGTACTTGTTACTTTGCACTTTTTGTTAGAAAATGTTTATTTACAATTTATTCAGGTTTTTTAAGGTATCCAATATTTTGTTACTTTATTTCCATGATCTAAATATTCTTAAAAATGTAAAGTTTGTTGTCATTTGGAAGTGTGTAGGCCTTCTTGCATTATTATGTTGTTACATTATGATTATATATTCAGTGGCATAAAATGGTCTTTAATATGACAATACTATCACTTATCACAATTATTTCTGGGGCAATATATCGCACAACAAAAAGTTGTTATCGTGACAGGCCTAACACCAACAATACATAGCTAAAATAGCTCTGAACACAGTAATGTGACAACACATAAAATCATCCCCAAAGTAATAAAGGTTCTAAATATGTTAGAACAACTTAGGCTTTCTTTGACATCTTCTAAAGCCAGCTCTTGCATAAGCCGAGAGGAATCAGGCCAGATGGAAACCCACAAAATAACAACTTCCATTTGAGGTAAAAGGAACACAGCATGATATAGAGTAGCAAGAAGGTTTTTGTCACACCATTGCCATTTAGGAACACAAGGGTAGGTTGGAAGCTTTGTTACCATCCTGACCAGTGGTTTCAGTGCCTGCTAGCCTATGTTATAACACATATAAAGAACTGAGCATGTGCAACTACAGATCTGCCCGCTCACACTGAGTGCACATACTATTATGATGTCTTTTGAATTGATTTAATAATTGAATGAATAAGAGTATTCAACAATGCATTTCTTTATCAATTTCTTCACTTTGAAATTGCATTAATTAAACTCTTGAGATTTCATTTTGAAAGAAAGCTGACTAATTTTGACCATCTCATTTGTAGTCATGGCTGTGGCTGAATAAATGGTCAACATTAAATGCCTGGCTACTGCAGTGCTGGACTGACAGGAAAGTGCCCATAAGAACATGGCTAAAATAAACAACACTTGTAAACCAAATAAGATCAAAAGTGTTTGGCAACCACTTCTGGCTGATATGTCCTTTACAGTATGTAAAACTAAAGTTTACATGTGGATTGAATTCATGCCTACATAAACACATATATTATTGACATAAGACTTAAATGGATTAAAATATGCTAACTGGACATGCAAACATTAAATGTACCATGCTAAAGTATTTCTTTCAGTAGAATGCAAATGTAATCAAAATAGATTCCATTTCATCATATTTATGCCCTGTTTAGCGGGTTTTCATTTAAAAACGGCGTTTTCACTGTGTTTCAGAAACGATCTCAGTCCACACTACATAACTGAAAACGCATGTCACATGACCGTTCATGCAGGTACAACAATGAAAATGCACTAGTGTAAAAGTAGCCTTATTCTTTAAAGTAGTGAAATCGGAAAATTTTTCACAAAATAGCAATGCAGTACTCAACCAACAAGCAGATTAATGTTACAAATATTTAATAGGAATTTGGACAAACGCAAACAACAATTCAAAAGTTCAATAAAGCCAGCTTTTTAAAATGCAAAAATTGAAAATATAAAGAAGCATAACAGGCTTGCAGATGCTGTAGTGGTATCTCAGGTTTAAATTTTAAACATAGGGAACAAAAAAGATATCCTAGCAATTTTTTTTACTTTATTCACTATTTGCAGTCCAGATTACTGTATAATTACTAAGGCACATAATATTAGCAAAAGTGATTTCTGACATTTTTATCGACAGAATGTAGGATTCTGTTGGGTTCATCAAATTATATAAGAAAAGCAAGCCATTATTTACACAACAGTAAGATTTACAATTCAAATAAGATTATACATGCCGTACATGACTTTATATAAAACCTGGTCCAGTATATAGACTTTAAAAAAAAATCAATCTGGCCCCTCATCATCCTCGGCAAATCATTCTGATTAAAATAAATTGATTAAATATGTATAAAAAGTTCTCTCTCATTCAAAGGAAACGAAGACACACTAAAGCTTTTTTTTCAAGGAGGACCATTGTGAGCATTGCAGTCTTGCTCCGCCCCCTCCTGTCAGTCCAGTGGTTTGTGGGAGATGTAGTGTTCGGCCTCATTTCTCTCACACAGGTCCAGAATAGCCTAAATGGTTATTGTGCTCTACCTCGCTTAAATGTAAGCTTGGTTTGCATTCCTCACTGTCCGCTGTCTCTGGACTTGAGCATTGAGGAGAAGGACGGACCTTGAAGAAATTTGATACGTATCGCACCTGCAAGAGACAATGACTGTTAGCAGTTATGCGGTAATGAAATCACAATGCTATGCTTTAATATTTTTTATACATTTTTCCCCATCTTTCTTTCCATTACAAATAAATTAATAATTACCAAATTTCTAACTCTAAAAATGTGTTAACTTACAGTGAGAATTGCAATGAGCGCCCCCTGGAGGAGCCCCACCAGCACATCGCTCCAGTGGTGCTTATAATCAGACACACGAGTGTAACCTACATACACGGCAAAGGCCACCAGGAAGAACTGGATAGTGGGCCTCAGGAGACGAGCCCATTTTGCATTCAACCTGGCCTGAACATAGAACTGGTGAGAGAAAAGAAGAAGAGGTGACTTTCATTAGAGGAATAATAATGACTTAATTTGTTGAGAGGATTAGAAAACTGAAAGAAAAAAAAATGTAAAAATTTTTTAGCCTTTGGGAAATAACAAATGCTAACAGTTTAGCATTATCTCAGAGGGCTCTCTAAACAGCCTTTAAGATTTGTACGTTTGCTTTGTAATTCATCAGGAAATCATTTTGTATGATGTAGAACCTTTGCTGATTTCAGAGATTCGTTTTTATTGTTTTTGTTGTTGTTGTTCTGTTCTCTGATAGTTTCATTAAATTAGTTCCAGTTCATTTGCAAACTCTGCAACAAAATAATGATTTTAAATAACTGCAAAAAATTTGAACTTGTACACCATATAATTCCTCACCGTTTCCCATTTTTTGTGCATCAAAAACAGTTGCACCCTACTAAGTCTTAATGTGCAGTCATATTAGCAAAAATTTAACAGGCAAAAAGAATTATTGTCAAATGTAGCTATGTATGAACCACAGCTCACAACAAAGTCACTTTCAAACCAAGCAGCCTTCTGTCGGTCAATGTCGTGAATTTGCCTGACCAATTTGAACAATGCAAAATCTTTGTGAGGAAATCTTTCACATTGGAAATTCCCAATGGCATGGATTCCTATCAAATAACTAGATTTTGCCTTGAAAATGTATTGAACACCAGTAAATGTCACTGCATTTAACGCCTTCATTGACATCAAATATAACTGCAGAATTAATGACTATTTTCAAACAGGTTTCCCCGAACGCTATCCCCATCTGCCATTGGTCACAAAAACACATAATCCCATCCCCAAACTTGTGTTAAATGTTTAAAGGGATCAGGAACTGCCTTTTTTTACTATTTTGTACTGTTCTCTAAGGTCCACTTCTAATGTTATCAATATTTTTACATCAAAAAACCTCATAATTTAGAAGTAATAGGCTATTTTCTGTCCAGTTTTGATACCCCTCATCTGAACGCTCTGTTTGAATAGACGTGACGGATTGTAGACTTGTAGTAAACGCCCAATGCTATGATTAGCTAACAGTTGTGTAAGTTTGACAGCCTACATACTTCATAGATGGACGTTTGCCTCTCTTAAGACTTGCGTTTGCCGCTCTTGTTATTTACACTACATGTGTGAATTGGTGGGCGGGGCTAAACAGGCAGCGATGTAGAAGCAGGCGTTGATCATCTTCTGCGGAGGTGGTGTTTATCCACACTATTGCGTCATAAAGTGGCACATGTCATTTTTGCAGATTGGCTTCAATATAAGCTGTTTTTAGACTAACAAGATAGTTTTGAGTTCTGAAACTTACAGGATGTTTTTACAGTACAACGACGTCAAGGTAATTTTGATTTCTCAGTTCATGACCCCTTTAATGTTTAACATGTTAGCATTTGGCTGCTGTAGCACTCACCGCTAGAAACAGCATGCAATACATCCCAAAGGAGGAGTGACCCGAGTAGAAGGACAACCTACGACACACAAATCACATACAGTTTCAAAAGAAATTCACTGAAATCAAGCCGTTAAAACATTTCCAATGAGAAACATACCGGGCTTCAGTTACATCACTTTGGTTGCCAGTGCAGTTGATTGTGGCCATGTATCCTTTGCAGACTTTGGGAGCACATACTGTTAAGAAATGTGGCCGTGGTCGCCCAATGGTGTACTTGGCCAAGTCCGTCAGTGATTGGCTGACGGCTCCCCCAAACAGGAAGGCACCCAGCACCTTATATATGGCTGACACATATTGATTAAAGGTAGAGTTGGAGTGAATTTTTTTGCTGTACACCAGATATGCTTCACCCGAAGATATCTAGAGGAACAGAAGAGGTAAATGTTTAGAAATATGCATTTCTGTAGCTTGCGACAAAGATTAAAACAGTTAGGTTTGTCGTTAATATGTCAAACAAGTCCATGAGCACATAACGCTGTGTTGTTGTGCATAATAAAACCCTCTGCTGTGCAGATTCATGAACGGACACTTTGTTGAGAATCAGCGCGTGACTCATGGGATGATGAGATCATGGAAGGGTTGATGGAGATCAATGAATGAGGGACTCACGATGATGATAGTGCAGGTGATGGTGACTACAGCCAGTGTCACGTGGGTGATTGTGTCTAGTCTGACAGGGTAACTAATGCTCTCGTCCTGGCAGTAGATGCCTCGCTCGTATGGCTGGGACGCAATATTCATTATCACAAAGGGCAGAGAAGCTACAGGAAAGAGGAAATGAGACAAACAAACAATAAACACATAAATAAAGCGATAATGCTTCCTAAATGAAAAGTTATTGTCTAATGTGGAGAATATACAGGGTGAATATCCTGAAACTTGACAAGAACCTGTCTGGGTCATATTTAAAATAAAATAAATACTTTCAACCATTTCTAATTACATTAATTCCAAAACAAATATTTCATGTTTAGATTATAATGTATATATTTACATAATATATTTATAAATCATGGTATGTTTGTTTAACTAAAAAATTGGGTAACTTTATAATTAAATATAATTCAACCAAACATATTTCTGTTGATTATTGGGCGAAGTATCATATTTTTGTTATTGTTAAAGCAGTTAGATAATTACAAAATAAAAATGCCATTGTAACATTTTTCTCATCATGACAAATATTTTCAATCCATTAAATCATGAATTTGTATATGCTTTACACACACACACACACAAACAATACAATATATACACAAATAAATAAATAAAACTGGAGCAGTTATTTTTGCATCATAGATGATTTCATGAAATGCAGCACATTTTTTTTTAATAACTTTTAGAAAACCATCTGAATTCTGCCATGGAAGCAGTGACTATTTATAGTACCTCTTTTTTCCTAAGAGTCACATGGAAATTTATCCCACAGCTATGAGGAAGTCACCTGACCACACCATCTTAACCCAAAACACGTTGCGAGCCATACCATAAACACAACCGTACACACCCACAGCCCAGACATCCTTTCCACAACGCCTTGGTCGGTGAACTGATGTGGCTGGAGATGCATATGTCTGAATGTAGCCACAGTGTGATCCTTTAATGAATGGAAAATGTCCTTGGGACATTCGGAAATGTTACAAAATCACCCAGCAACCATGTGATCCTAAGCCACAGCGACTCAAAAGAACAGTAAGGACAATGCTACTTCCTGTAAATCCATTTTCTATTGATCAAGTGGATGTATAAAAGTGTAGTAAGTTTGCATATCTTTAGCGCAAGAAAATGAAAATATTCTGCTGCTTGAATGGGATTTATAGCAATTGTGTAGATATTTTAGGTATGCTATGAATGCCAAAGACCTACAGAGATATCAGAAAGATATAAAATTTCAAATATTATTCTACAAGGGCCATTAAAAATATACAAACAAGAAGTTCATAATCTGTACATAAGGGGCTCATTAATAATCACATAATATACTACTAAAAAACATTTCTATAGAGCACCATTCATACAAGATTGCAGCTCAAACTTGCACCTTACACAACAGAAATGTTTTGTTTCCTTCAAAACAAAAACATTTTAAAGTGTTTACAAAGATTCTTTCTTTTGTTTTGCACCTTACAAAACAAAAATGTTTTTTCTAGACAAATGTTTACAAATGTTTTTGTTTTCTTTTGCTCAGCAAATTACCAAACAAAACTTTTGTCTTCTTTTGTTTTGTTAAACATAATTTAAAAATAATAGTTTTAATAACATATTATTAAAAATAATAGTGTTTTTTTTTTTAAAGGAAAATTGCTATAGCTGTCTTAAGACTCATCTTTTGTTGTTAGTTTATAGGGAGAGAGAAAAAGAGAAAGAGAAAATTTACCAATCACTTTAATGTAATTTAAAAGCTTGGCTCTAGAAATTTAGAAACTTAAATCATTGAAAAAGCTCATTAATAATCACATAATATACTACTAAAAAACATTTCTATAGAGCACCATTCATACAAGATTGCAGCTCAAACTTGCACCTTACACAACAGAAATGTTTTGTTTCCTTCAAAACAAAAACATTTTAAAGTGTTTACAAAGATGCTTTCTTTTGTTTTGCACCTTACAAAACAAAAATGTTTTTTCTAGACAAATGTTTACAAATGTTTTTGTTTTCTTTTGCTCAGCACATTACCAAACAAAACTTTTGTCTTCTTTTGTTTTGTTTTGTTAAACATAATTTAAAAATAATAGTTTTAATAACATATTATTAAAAATAATAGTGTTTTTTTTTTAAAGGAAAATTGCTATAGCTGTCTTCAGACTCATCTTTTGTTGTTAGTTTATAGGGAGAGAGAAAAAGAGAAAGAGAAAATTTACCAATCACTTTAATGTAATTTAAAAGCTTGGCTCTAGAAATTTAGAAACTTAAATCATTGAAAAAGAAGTTGAAATGCAATGGTGCAACATAACTTATCCAAAACAAGTCATTTTGAGTTCCAGTGTATTCTTGAGACAGTAGCTTCATGTTGTCATGACAACAGATAAAGAGTAATAGAATCATAGAGGCACTTAAGAACAAATAAAAGTGTCTTTGTATTCCCAAAAACAAAGAACAATGGTGTTTGAAATGACACTGTATTTCCATCCACTGTGGTCTGAACAGTGACAATAAACACACAAAACATAATGCACTGACAAACCTTAAAGCCGAGGTTTGACATCCTCAGCGGTGCACTATTTAAACAATACTGCTCATGTAACTTTGCCCCAAAAACGGTAATTATTATTAAGTTCTATGTAACTGAACAGAGAATTTTGAATGTTTAGAGTAATGATTCACAATTTGGTCAAAAATCCAGGTCAGAGGATTTTACTGATACAGATAGCTAGGTTGGACCACACTGGCCAATACGATTAATCACCAGATGGTTTTTAAAATGGATACTGAATGAAAACTTCAATAGTGCTTTACTATTTTTTTTTAAAAACATACTGAACCATACTTTGTAAATTAATAAAAAATATTAATATTAATTATATTGATCATTAAAGTTCGTAAAATTCATAGTACCTAACTAATGTTAACTGAAGACACTTTAAAATGTAAAAATGTATTAGTAATGGACACTGTGGCACAGCAGGATTTTCTGTCGGCTGCATTTAAATCTGTGTCTTCCTGCTCTGTGCAGCGCGCAGCCTCACGTGTCAAAACAAACAACACGAGGTGTTAGTGATTTCTGCCTCTAGAGGCTGCTCTCGCACTGTATAATGACAACGGACCCTTCTCAGCAGCTCCAGCAATGAGCGCAACCCGGAAAACTATCAGCATGCATTTTTGCCAAAAGCGATAGTTCCGCCAATCAACAATCGGTGCCGATTAATCGGCAAAACCGGTCAATCGGTCGATCTTTACTAACTAACTACTAAATTAGACTCACGCCTCAAGACTCAGGCCCCGTTTACACTAGTGCATTGTAGTTTTAAAATGCATAACTTTTGCTACGGTTACGCCTGTCGTTTACACTACTCCAGTATATTCGACCCTCGAAAACGGAGACTTCTAAAAACACTGCAGACCCCGTTTTAGTTTGAAAACTCCGGGGTTGCGTTTCAGTGGAAACGGACCAAAACGGAGTCTTTTGAAAACGATGGTGTGGCTGCCCACATTCTCTCTGTGTATCCTTGACGACTGTGTAAACAATAACATCATGCTCATTGTTGTACCCATAGATATGTATAGGTAGATTGCCCATTCGACCGCTCCAAGCACGCAGACGTGTCCGCCATCTAAATAATAGGGAATTTACTTATACATATCTATGGTTGCACCTGCATGAATGGTCATGTGACATGCGTTTTCGGTTGTGTAGTGTAGACCGAGATCTTTTCTGAAACGCAGTGAAAACACCAGTGTAGACAAGCATCGTTTTTATTTTAAAACACCATTTTAAAACGAAAATGCAATAGTGTAAACAGGGCCTCAAACAGATGCAGCCTTTTTTTTTTTGTTATTCTGCAAGGACCATTTTAAAGATACACAAACAGCGAGCTCATAACATGAATGTAAATAATAAAGAGCTCACTGAGTTTAAGAAAATAGTCCAGCTTTTTATAGAGCACCTTTCATACAAGACTGTAGCTCAGTTGTCTTGCACCTTACAAAACAAAAAAAACTTTTGAAAAACTCTCTAAAATGTTTTTGTTTTGCACTGTACAAAACAAATGTTTTTTGAAAAACGGTTAAAGATGTTTTATTTTCTTTTGTCTTGCACCATACAAACAAAAACATTTTTTTGTAAACATTTACAAATGTTTTCTTTTGTTATCACTTTACAAAACAAATGTTTTTGTTTTATTTTCTTTTGTTTTGCACCTCACAAAAAAGTTTTTTTTCCCAAAACATATTTGTGTTACATTTTGTTATATTAAAAGAAAACAAAAATTGGTACATTACCTTAAACTGTTCACAAGCTAACTAGTTAACTCAAAATGATGTGATCCACTTGCTAAAAATTGTTTACTGAATGGAAACTTGTATTTTTGTTTTCATTAAGGAGATTTATTCCTTACGAACAATGCAAGAAAAAGAAACTTTCCCTCAGGTCTCATAGAGCATCCTGTTGAGGGAGACCCCAAAACAATGGCTCCAGTTTTATCACTCCATTGAGATTCAGACACTTTGAGGATCTGGAGCTGAGCTTGGATGGCCTTTTCTGTATGTTTGCCAGCTGAATACACTCCAAACAAATGAAAATAAAAGCCCAATAAAACAGTCTAATTTTTCCCTTTTCCTCTCCAAACTTTTCAACTGTTGAAACACGTTATTAGGAAACAAAAAGACGGGTAAGAATTTCAAGATGGAAAACTGAAAGATCTCACCCAGAGAAGTACTTCTTTTTTTTTTTCAAACTGTCATTGACTAATGACAAACACAATCAAAACATTGAGAAACATTGAGAACCGAGTCTAAAATCTGTCAGCTTTACATTTAAAAAGGCTGAGTTGTATATTCTGGTTCTCTTCAGTGAAATTCATCAGTATTACTCCTGAAATATTTTCCAGACTGTGTACCCAGGGAATTAAGTCAGTGTAAGGTACATTAAATGTGGTCAATGTGGAAGAGCTTCAAACTGTTTGAGTTCAAAGCCTCAGTTGGCAGGTGCGAGCTCGGCAGTCGTTTAATTACGCAACGAAACAGGACTGCAGGGAGAGATGTGGCACATAGAAGTGAGAGGGCGAGATGTGCTTAAAGAAAGTCGTGCTTGCTGCTTGACACCCAACACGTTGCAGTATTGGGGCAGTGCTTAAGGAAAAATGAACCTTGTCTCAACTGCCGCCAGCCGTCACCCTTCAACCATTCCCTGAAACAAATTAGTTCCATTTGAAGGTACAGGAAGTGAAATTTCCTGTAAAACATTAAAGGACCCTCACACATAAAAGTTGGTGTGAGGACTTTTTATGAGTGTTTTTATGCTTTTTTTCTTCTTCGTGCTATGCGAGTTAACGCAATGCACTCTAGCTCTTAACTAAACATTTCACTAAAAATAAAACTTCTGTCATCATTTGCTTACAATCAGGTCGTTTTTCCTTGAAAAAAAGTAGTTTAAGAATGTTCACACTTCTCTCTTTCATGCAATGAAAGTGGATGGGGTCCAAATTAAAATAGTCCATACAACTTGCGCTCTATATTCCAAGTCTTTCTAAGTCATATGATTTCCTCAATTAAATTTGAGTACTTGATAAAAAAAAAAAAAATTCTTGATAGCATTTTTGCCCGTGTCGATTAACCCGCAAAATACCCGAAGTGACGCTTTAAGTGGACATTTGAATTAAATGTTTAGTCAATATTAAACATGGATTAGATTGCGTTGTAAAGTGTAAAAACAATCGCTAGGTCGTTGGCGCCCTCTGCAAGCATTTGATATAATATATAATGTACTTAACTTATGATTATATTGGTTTATTACATAATGTATTTGAACTGTTTTATTTAACTGACTTGCTTTTGATATTTTATTTGAACCAATTATTATTGCCTCATTGCTATTATACATGTCTTTTAAGTCATTTTAAAGTCTATTGTTCGCTTAGGTCAATTTAAATTACCACGAAAAATTATCAGATTACTCAATTAATCGTCAGAATAATCATCCAATTACTCGATTACCAAAATAATTTTAGTGACAGCCCTACATAAGATGGGTTTGGAACAACATTTGGGTGACCAAATGATATCAGACTTTTCATCTATGAGCTCCTAATATGGCGGAAATTTTTTTAAGGTCACTGCAGCATTTCAAGAAACTGCAACAAAGCAACATGGTGACATAACCGAGAGGGCGAGGAGATAATTAGGGTTGGCGATTGCTGAAATGTTGAAGGACTGAAGATTTACACCCTTTGTCATCCTTTTGCCCATCCCACAGACAAAAATGAGCTTGCCACTCCTATAGTCTCCACCTCATTCATGTTTCCCTCTTTGTTTAGAGCATCCTCCCACTCCTTCATGAACACTATAAATACGAAGGGCAGAAAGGAGCGTTGCTTTATTTGGTTCAAACTGATGTGCAGTTGCGGTATGTGGGATAATTGGTGGCAATCTGAGTTTGAAACAGTTACACTTCCCCTCACACCACTGGAGGAACGCCAGAGCTATTCCTGGACGAAACTAGCAGTTTCATTCAGTACACAAAAGGAAATGTTCACAGCAAAATAAAATTCTGTTATCGTTTACTCACCCTCATGTTATTCTGAAAATTTTCTTTCTTACGCTGAACGCAAGTAGATCAGAATGTCTGGATACAATGAAAGTGAATGGGCACCAGAGACTGTATAGCTCCAATAAAGACAAAGAATATGCATTAAGAAAGCAGTTTTTATGACTTATACACTATATAGTCCAAATCTTCCAAGACATATGTGTGAGAATCCATTCACTTTCATTGCATGAAGCAGCTTTGACATTCAAAGCTCAAAATTACACCTTTTTCATTCCATAGAAAACAGAAAGTCATACAGGGAGAGTTAACAATGGCAATTTTTTTAGTTTCAAGTAAACGTTTCCTTTAACTTTAGCATTCAGTGGCTCAAACCGCTTCACAACAAGCTACTTGTTAAAATTTGCTGTTACTTTTGTATTTTTGTTTTCTTTGCACAAAAAAAGTATTCTCGTAGCTTCATAGCATTACAGTTGAATATGTGGAATATTTGAATTATGTCCTTACTACCTTTCTGGGCCTTGAATGTGGTAGTCGCGTTGCTGTCTATGCAGGGTCAGAAAGCTCTCTGATTTCATTAAAATATCTTAATTTGTGTTCTGAAGATGAACGAAGGTCTCACGGGTTTAAAATGGCATGAGTAATTAATGACAGAATTTTCATTTTTGGGTGAACTATCCCTTAAAGAACACAGCTTTACTGTAGCTTATAATACGGGGCCGTTGAATGCTTGAATCTGATTGGCTGACGAACATTCTAAGTAGGGCTGGGCAAAAAAATCGAATGTGATTTTCATGCGCAACTCGTCAGTAAAGCCGCTTCTGGTGATTAATAGTAAATCTCCAGCACGTGCTTTCAGATGGAGCGGCATTTACTACTCCAATGAATCGCCTGTGATTTTGAACGCGATTTTGTGTAGCTTGTCAGTGATCTACGGCTCGGTGTAGTAAATGCCGCTCCATCTGAAAGCACTTGCTGGAGAAGCGACTTTACTCACGAGATGCGCATGAAAATTGGATTCGATTTTTTGCACAGCCCTAGTTAAGGTGTGCAATTATTTTCAGGGAAACGCACGGCGAACATAGTTCCAGGCAGGTCTTGACCGCATTAGAGTTCCATATCACTTCGCCAAATGATTTCAGTTATATCAAAGGTCTTACAACAGCAAAATAACCAAAACCCACAATGACAGTGACCAAACAAATAAATATAGTAAGCAATAGGATAAAAACGATAGATCATTTCCATGTTTTGCCACAAAATTACATTTTATTATGTAAGTAAAAACATAGCCTACTTCTCCCGCTTTCTCCCTACAGAAGTGCACACGGAAACATAAAAAGCTAACGTGGTTAGTAAGGCTGTCAAAAAAAGTTCGAATTTCGAATATTCGTCGAATTTAAAATAAAAATCCACATTCGAATGCAAAAACGTTGCATTCGAATTTTAGGTGTGCGTTAAAAAGGCAGCCTTATCAGTGGCGCACGAGATGCGATGACGATGTAAGTGTCGTTGCATTTTAATGTTTTTGTTAGCCTGTCCAGTTGAAGCCACTATATGCGGTGCTGCTGCGTGTTTTATTATGTACGTAAAAACATAGCCTACTTCTCCCGCTTTCTCCCTACAGAAGTGCACACGGAAACATAAAAAGCTAACGTGGTTAGTAAGGCTGTCAAAAAAAGTTTGAATTTCGAATACATTTACATTTAGTCATTTAGCAGACGCTTTTATCCAAAG
>NW_015505348.1:419819-501839 GCF_001515645.1 Sinocyclocheilus grahami | reverse complement strand
GCAAGCCGTTCACACAGAACGCATATTTCGCGCATTTTCTAGAGTGACATCCATCACTGTTGCACTCACGTCTCGCTCAAAAGAGCCGCATGTTTAGAAAGCCATGTAAAATTAATGCTAGTTCAACTTTGAAAAAACATATTTTGAGACTTTATGGCGGGGGTTTTTTCCCCATCCCACTGCAACTCATGTTTTTAAATGAAAAAAATTTACTGTGTGATTGGCTTTCGGTCCTTTGTATTAAACTATGCATACATACATGATGCTGTTTTGTTTATAGTTGTTTAAGCAACTTAATTATAATTGGTTTATAAAGATTACTTTAAACATTATGCACTTTTTTCCCAGATAGTCATTTTATCTTATGCTTTGAATAAACGTGCATTAGTAATATTTAGCTCGATGCGCCCTCTTGTGGCCTCAGGAGAGAAGACAAAAGCTTTTCTTCACCCTAGCTGAAATTATGAAATAAATTTTAATATTATATTTAAATTAGAATATAATTAGAATTTTGATAATATTTAAGTACAAAATTTGAATTTAGTTTTTCAGCCATTTTGACAGCCCTAGTTGTTAGTGCTACTCTGCCTCTCTGATTTTATCAGTAAAATAGTTTAGCAACTTAAAAGCTACATGACATTTCTGACAAGAGAGGTAAGAACGGCACTCTACGTGAAGAAAATGAACTTAAAGTTTCATTATTAGTAGGGACACTTCTGCCGAACACGTTTGAGAGACACACAGACTCAAAAAGAGTTGGGCTAATTCACACGCTCTCTCTCTCTCATAACTTAGTTATTAACTGCATTTGTCTGCTATCAATGGCTCAATCCTCCGTTACTAGGTCTAAAATGACGTTTTGGAATTAGCAACAGAGGCATGGGGTGAGATGCGGAAGAAATTAATCCTACTCACAATAGTGTTTTAAGTACAAAAACCAGACGAATACCTTGAAATATATCATCTGGTTTATGTCTTGTGGTGTGGTAACCGTAGTATAAGCGGAATAATTGACTCCGGCCATTGAATTATTAGAAATTCGTTTCATGTTGTGGCCGCATCACCACTTTGGGTGTGCATTATTTTTCTAATAATTCAACGGCCCATCGTCATTTATTCCTTACTTAACTACTTGGAACGTCTCAAAGTACACAAAATAAATTTGGTGTACGATTTACTTAGAAACAATTTTCAGTCAGAAATTGACTCAGTAAATAGATTATTACAAAGAAAAATGCTTTGAAAACTCATTTTTACAGTGTAGCTTTCCCAACATTGGTATGATGATGCTGGTCCAAGAAACGGAAATTATGAGAGCATTTAGCTCATACATTTACAGTAAATCTGAATTGTGCTGCTTGCGGTTTCAAGGACGCATGAGTTGGTGCATTTCCAATGAAAAAAGAAAAAAAAAAACCCTGGCGAAAACCCACTCAGTCATTTAAAAAAAAAAAAGAAGTAAAGTAAAGAAATCTTGTCTTTGGTTTTGGCTATAGGGAGTAGTCCATTTTCTTAGGGTCGGCTTTGACCTTCACCCTAAAATTGGTTCACCACCTTTCATTATCAAACACACCCTATGTTTTTACGGACTTATCTTGTATCCTAACTTGTTTCAAGGTGCATTAACAAGTACACTCAGCTTTCAACACCAGACTTGATCCATTCTGGCTTCATTTCAACATTCGAAGCCCAGTTCATACGAGCCGAACCCACAATGTTCTCTTCCTACTCTGAAGATGAAAATGAGATGTTCTTGACTTTCTTTGTGGGTTTTTTGGAGTACCATCATAAGTGTTACGAAAATACAACCCTGTCGCCCCTTTAAGTGAGAGTTTTGAAGGCGGTCTGTCTGCCGGCAGTACTCCCTGAGCAGTAGTTTGGCAAGGCCGCCTGACTCATTTGGAAGCTATGTGCTGAGCGTACAGCCTCGCAGGAGAGTCTGGAATCCTACTTCAAGAAGAAACGCCCACCCTCCTCCTCTTCTCTTTCACCATACAACAGAGTCAGTCCGTCCGTCCCAGTCCTCTACCTCCCCACGCTAATGCTAGTGTTTGATTTACGCTCTTGAAAGCTACGGAAATATATACCATTGCGTAGGAAATAAGCTAACTTGTACGCTAGTAGTGTTTAGCCAAATAGTTTTGCTTTAAAGAAGGTTTCTGTGATTAATGGAACAGTATCATTATGTTAATAGTCTCATGATGTGACCAATTTCGTTGATGTTGCAACTGCCATCTCACGCAGACCTTTCTGAACAAGTTTAACCAAGACCTGAAATATAATGCTGCATGACAGTTCCAACAGCCTAAACTTTTCCTTGTCGTTTTCCCATATTATTTCGCCAGTAGTTCTAGGGAATTAGTCTGGCAATATGTCTTTGCTGGTTATTGCACAATGCTATGGCGCTAATTTTCCCAATTCTACCTGAAAAGCAGAGTCACTCTTTTTATTAGTTTTTAAACAAATGTAAATTCAAAAATGTTTCTAAAAACTACTGTTCAATTTTTTTAAGGAATGTATATTTTTATTCAGCAAGGATGCATTAAATTGATCAAAAGTGAAGCAGCACAACTGTTTTCAACATTGTTTCTTGAACACAAAATCAGTATATTAGAATGATTTCTGAAAGATCATGTGACACTCAAGACTGGAGTAATGAAGCTGAAAATTCAGCTTTATATCACTAGAATAAATTACATTCTAAAATATATAAAAACAGAAAACAGTTATGTTAAATTGTAATAATATTTCACAATATTACTGTTTTTAACTGAGCGTGCGGGCACACACTAATATATATATATATATATATATACACACTGTATATAGCATTTAACCATTGAAAATAAATAAATTAATTCTACTTCTTGTTTGTGTAAACTACATGTCTGTTCTAACTTGTACTTTGCTGAAGAAATGATTTATTGTGGCATTCATGTTTCATAACTTCTTTGTATGAATCACTCTTTGTAACATTCCTCATCTGTAAGTCACTTTGGATAAAAGCATTTGCATACAGGCCCTGTTATACTTTATTACAAAATACCAATACAATTAAATGTATAAAGGGGGTCTGCTAAAACAAGAAATGTTCCTTCACTGTACATTATACTATTAGTTATTAAATAAAGTGCTTTATTAAAAATACTGAGCACCTGGTAAAAAGGCCTGGAAAGTCCTTTTGAGCCAAAAGCTTGGCTTGATATTAAACAGATAAGCTTAGATAACTCCCATCAATTTCACTTTCACTGAAGTAAAACACTGATCTTGCAGCTTTGACTCGAATAGACGCTGAATATTATCTGCCAAGTATTATTTCTGTAAATACTCAATGATTCAATGAATCATGTAAAAATCATAAAGCATACCAGCATAGAGGGAGCAGTAAAATACACGCCTGTGAGCTAAAGCAAAAGCCAGACTGTGTTTGTGTGGAGGGAAAGTTTACTTAGACAGAAGGAAAAGAGAAGCAGAGGGTGGTGGGCTGGATTGAATGTCAAATTCAGGGCTGGGAAAGGATATTACTGCCCAGAAACACTTACAGAAATTCTCCAGTAGCTGAACTCTACTGGATTCTGGGACTTTCTGTTGTTTCTAAAGCAATCTGAGAGGCTGAAATTTATTTGAAAATGACTGAATAATTCTACCTGTGCTTGCTTTCGTTAGCTCAAGGCCAAGTGTCTCAAATTTACAGGACTTTGAGCTCTCTTTTATGTCCTTGTAGATCAATCAGAAACTAAATTACGCATACACACTCATATATAGTTATGGTCGACACTGAATGAGAAGTTATTGACCTTTCTCAGATGTGCCTTTATTTCCATACATGAATCTTTATCAGAAAACTGACCAAATTGAAAAATGCAACAAATGGGAAATTCTTTAATGCGGTTTGTATTAACGACAGAAGGTTTATTTTCTGTAAATTATTCTGTTAAGTTAGAAAAATATTGATGGTCTTTTCAAAAGCATCTGAGAACCAGCAATGTCATGTGGTGCAACCCTCAAGACCGTTATCACTGTGTGTGAAGGTCAACAAGTCTCTTAAAAAAATCAGATTATTTGACCTTTTTATGATCTTTTTATTTATAAAATGTCATGTGGTACAACCTCCCCAATAATGTTAACATATTATGAATTAATTCATGTTATTTGTAAAAAGAAAAAAGGAAAATTACCTTGAAACGTTTAAAATGTTTTGGGAAAGGTGTTTTTTACTTGATGGTTACAACAACACATTAATGTTATTTTAGTATTATTTATATACTATTATTATATTAATTAATCATTTCAAGTAGCATTATTTATTTATTGTTGTATTTATTTTATTTATATTTTCAGTTTTCATTTCAATAGTTTTTAATGTCCTTTTTTCATTAAAAATATTTCTATTTGGCTTAATTTATACTTGATTCAGTTTAAGTCATTTTAGTACTTAAACTTACTTTAAGTTGCTAGGTAAACATTTAAAATTGTGTATTTTAAGCTTTAGTTTTCCGTCTAATATTTTTTTCAGCTTAATTTCAACGAACAAAAACAATTTTTAATCATTTTAGTCTTAGTTAACTATAACAACTGTGCACCACATGACATTACATTGAAACGTTTGTTAAAAATAGCATTTCAAAGCATATGAAACTAGCCATGAATTCAAAGAGCATATGATTAAGACAATATTGTCCATCCCTGTCCACATCATGGACAGACAACCTCAAATCAGTCACTTCATAAAGCTGTAGTCTGAGACTAAAGGTGAAGGATGGTGCCTAGGGCAAGTTCTAACTTCTAGCCCTCATGAAATCCAATGCTGGAGGTTGGAGAACACAGACACAATAAAGGACTTCAAAGGGCAGGTGCAGAAACTTCATCTCCCAGCGTCATAGCAGGGTTACCTCATGAGGTTAAGAAAAACACAGTGTTTCCAAAGGAAGTAATGGTCAAGCTGGTTCGCACTCGCTTCAGCACTGAGGCAAGTCGAATCTTCCGTAATGGGTACTACTATGTGACTATGTTAGGATGTTTATGGTCATTGGGTTTGTCTGCAAGCAAAGCCCTGAATAAAGCTAAAAATGCAAGAAAAGGAACATTTATGTGGCACTACAGGCAGCCAAACACTGTGGGAAATACTGACAGGCTTGGATCGCATTTCCATAAACAAATACTCAGCTTCCTGAACTTGCAAAATCCAGGAAAAGAAGCCAGGACGAATGCAACTCCATTTGTAAACACACAGAACACACCTCCAAATACATATTTAAACATGAAGGTCTTCTAAAGACGGGCCCCTTATCATGACACTTTGAACATGGCCTAAAGCATTTGCTTTTTACAATAAGTAAGATATTGACAAAAGACAAAAACATAACCAGACTGGTCTTCAAATTATACATGGCGACAGCATGTCAAAATTGTTTACTGCGACTTGGTACAAAGCCAAGGCAGTTTTGCAAGGTTGTGTGCTTATGCAAGGTTATGGGAAAAACTCAAACTAAACTTGATTTAAATGTAATTGACCATCTAATTGTCTTTTTTATATTTACAGTTGCCAATTTAGCCTACCTTACAATACAAACACAATTTAAGTTTTGTTCTTTTTTGATCGTCCATGTCTATGTTACCTGTCAACAACCCAGTTACATAATAGCCTATATTGTTTAAAAAGACAAATCCCGTGTTAGAAATGAATAAAATACCGTTCAACCAACAACTTGCAAGTTCAAAAATGAACTTCAAATCAGGACATTGAACGTCGAAACATTGAACTCGCTTACCTACAACAACACACAGCACGTCCACCAGGACGAAGAGTTGATTTTTCCTCAAGTCCGTCATAATTCTTTAGCTCGGGTGCACTTTAAATCTCACTTCATTTATGTGATAATATCAAAGATAATCCACTTGGAAGAAGCCAAGCAAAGCGACCGCGACCAGTAATGCGAGTTCTTCCGGCTCTGCTCTTCTACCTGCGCTCTTCAGCTCTTAGGTGACTGTGAAAGACGCGAGAGCTTTACGACTTTATATATCAAGAACTTCAAAGGGGGACGCGTTGGTGCACATATTGCTTTTGTAAAAACGGACTGGCGTTCACCCCTTTTTTTCTGAAGACGCATCCACTCCTTTTCCAAAAGCACGCCACTATCTTCCCACTCGCGCTCTCGCCCTCGCCGTGTCCACACCTTGACAGTGAGGGACGCGCCTGCGCAAACGCGCTGCGTGGACAAATCCCTGCTGCACTTACAGAAACGGAACATGACACACACAAACCTTTATGGCATATCATTACATAAATATGAACTTGGCCAATTATTTGTTCTACATTTAGGCTATGTCATATTAAATCGTTACATTTGTTGTTGACAATGTTGGATTTTCAAGTAGGCTATATGTGTGAATACCGAGGTATTTAGACTAGATAGATAGATAGATGAATGATAGATGATAGACAGACATTGATAGATAGATAGATAGATGATAGACAGACAGACAGACAGACATTGATAAATAGATGATAGACAGACAGAAAGATAGATAGATGATAGATGATAGACAGACAGACTGACATAGATACAGTAGATAGATAGATAGCTGATAGCTGATAGACAGACAGACATAGATAGATAGATAGATAGATAGATGATAGATAGATAGATGATGGATGGATGGATTTGGTATGAACATGGTTTGGTTTGAGATTGGTTGTTTTTAAATTCATTGGGAATATTTTTAGTTCACTGCTTGAACACACCTCTGAACATTTGATATAGGCTATGAGACAAAATGTGTTTTTACAAAGTTAGGGGAACACCTAGCCAACTTATTTTAAAACGTGTGATCATCGCCACAACCCATATATGTGACACTGGACCACAAAACCAGTCATACGGGTCAATTTTTTTTAAATTGAGATTTATACATCTCCTGAAAGCTGAATAAATAAGCTTTCCATTGATGTATGGTTTGCTTAAAAGTTGTCCTTTCTTCTTAGCAATGCATATTACTAATCAGAAAAATAAGTTTTTATATATTTAAGGTAGGAAATTTACAAAATATCTTAATGGAACATGATCTTTACGTAATATCCTAATGATTTTTGGCATAAAAAAATCGATAATTTTGACAAATACAATGCATTGTTGTCTACTTATGAATGGTTTTGTGGTCCAGGATCACATATTGCCCACACAGCTAACCAGGGGCATTTTTAGGATTGTAATATTAAGGCGGCTCAGCCCCCAGTTGGTGGGGTGGGGGGATATTATTATATTATATTATTTATTTATTAAGATATGTCAGTTGAAATTTGTATTCAGTTAAGACAGCTCAAACATGCATTTTAGTCTGGGACTAGGCTTAAACCTTGGTTTAAGGTCTTTGAAACTGGGCATTGATATATTGTTTGTATACTAAAATAAGCAGAAACATTGGCCTGCTTAACAGTAGGTGCATGCTCATCAAGTCAGCCCCTGAATAATTTAATTTGAAATCATTTTAAATAATCAGATCATATTCATTAATATTAATTTAGAATATAGACAAACCTAGATTACAGTAATTGTCTAGATTGGCATAATGTTTGATGTGCCCCATATTAAACCATTCCCTCTTTTTTTTCGTTTTAAAATAATAATTATAATAACAGCACTTAGTCACTTTGCCACTCCAAAAATGACAACACAAATCCTTTTTTTCTAAGGCTAATAAAGCTCCCCTAAAAAGGGCCTATAGCGACACCCCTGCAGCTAACAAATAATAGGCCTAGTAAGCTACATCTACCCAACTAACAAACCGTTACCACCAGAACGTTACGTGGAAACGTTACTTTAAGGCTGTTAAAAAATACTAAAAATACGTTTTGGTTACTGTAGGTCTTTTCATTTCCAAACGCTTCATAGATGATGCTTTTCATAATGTATGCTAGTATAAAAAAGTAACGCTGATGATTAACAGGCTACTGATTGTTGAATTCTAATTAGATGTAACGTCACTAGATTTAACGACTAATGACTTTTCATTAGAATTTTTTTTTTAGGTCTGGTCTGATATAGGCTACGGATTATACAGAAGCTTGTGCCTTTGATCAGCTTCTTTCTTCGCTGGTTTGAGATTTGTATGTTAATCTGCCCTCTAGTGGACACAATACAATACTACAGGAGTTCAAACTGATGTTGACACCCGGGGACTAAATGAAGTAAACCTGGCTTATTTGGTAAACTTGTTTTATGAAACAGGCCCCCTGTCATTGTTTATTATGACTTAATGCAAAAGAGGCAACATGAGATAAAATCATATTAAATTATATTCAATTGTATTAAAGTTATTAAATTAAATGTAATATATGAAAACAATTATAGAATTATATACACAACTGTTCACAAGTTTGGGGTAGGTAAAATCGTTTCATGTTTTTGAAAGAAGTCTCTTATGCTCACCAAGGATGCATTTATTTGATTTTAAAAAATACAGTTAAAACTGTAATAGTAAATACAGTTAAAACTGTAATATTGTGAAGTTTTCTATTTGAATTTATTTAAAAATGTAATTCATTCCTGTGACAAAGCTGAAGAATTTTCAGGAGCCATTACTCCAGTTTTCAGTGTCACATAATCCTTTAAAAATCATTTGGTGCTCAAGAAAGATTTCTTATTATCAATAACAGTCGTGTTGCTTATTTATTAATATTTTGATATTTTCCCCAGGATTCTTTGATGCATAGAAAGTTTAAAAGAACAGCATTAATCTTTTGTAACATTATAAATGCCCTTATTGTCACCTTTGATGATTTTAATCCATCCTTGCTGAATAAACGTACTAATTTGGTTAATTTCTTATTAAAAAAAAAGACCTCAAATATTTTAAAGATAGATTAAACTAATTATGAAGAATATTGATAAGTCAGTCTGGGGCTAGTTGTCATTAGGGAGCATTTCAACTATAGGACAGAGTTTGTTTTATAATTTTTTTTTATTATTATTTACAAAATATAATAACAGGGACAATAAATCAATATAACAGGAGCAGTAATACATAAATTGCTTAGAAAAAAAGCCAAGGCAGTGTTTGTCTCCCTTTCGTATCTTCTGAACCTTGTTTAAACTATAGACAAAACTTAAAGCCGACTAAACAATTAGAAAACACACTGAAGCATACAGGGGTATGGATGATGATGATACATGATGCTTCCAATTCATAACTAACAGAAGTCCAGTCACAAATGAGGTACTACACTAGATTTGACATTGCCAGTTTCTCTGGGTAGCAAAGTATTGTGGGTAGTACAATGGGTGTGGCTTCACGCAAACACAACAGATGCATAAACTGGCTGCAAAACCTGAGAAACTTCATGCAGTGAATCTGCCACTTACATCAGGATTACATTTGCTGGCGAAGCATATGTGGAGCGTATATTCATAAACCCTCTTCAACACTTAGTACTGAAGTACTGACGGACCAGACCGAGAGGGAAACGATCGGAGCCCCTGAGGAACTTTTTTTTTATTGCACAAAGAGAACCTACGACGGGAAGCTAGAATATCGCAACAAACAACAGGACGAAGCGACTGCATTAGTAGTTCACTTGATGATATTGTCTTTGCAAGTAAAAACATTTTATGCTTTAAAGAAGTAGTTCACCCTAAAATGAAAACTTGCTGAAAGTATACACAGCCTCGCCCTCAGTTTGTTCCTTCATTGGAACAGGTTTGGAGAAATTTAGCATTACATCACTTGCTCACCAGTGGGTCCTCTGCAGTGAATGGGTGCCGTCGGAATGAGAGTCCAAACAGCTGATAAAAACATCACAATAATCCACACGACTCTATCAGTCTATCAATTAATGTCTTCAGAAGCGAAAAGCTGTGTTTTTAAGAAACAAATCCATCATTAACACGTTTTTAACTTCAAACCATGGCTAAAATATGATTCTTTCGTCCATATATTGCTTTCTCTAGTGTAAAAGTCACCTTGTATGAATCAGGAGTGAAATATGCACATATCATGCACTATTTACAACTGAAAACAGCCCAAAACAAATGTAAATATGTCGGTGAGTTTTGATGTGAGAGGACAACAGGGAATGGACTTTTTCACTGGAGGAGCATTATTATGGATTATTGGTATTTTGTCCAGACGGTTTAAAGCTAAAATGTCTTAATTATTTACTTCTTATAAACACACAGCTTTTCACTTTAGAAGACATTAACTGATGTACTGGAGTGATGTTTTTATCAGCTGTTTGAACTCTCATTCTGACGGCACCCATTCACTACAATGCATCCATTGGTGAGCAATGCTAAATTTCTCCAAATCTGATGAAGAAACAAACTCGTCTACATCTAGGATGGCCTGAGGCGGAGTACATTTTTAGCATATTTTCATAGATCATGGGTGAACTATTCTTTTAACAAAAATAATGAAGTGATTTCAAAAAAATGTCAGATTTGAACGTTTATAAGAACTACATGCAATGAAAGAAGCAATTAATCAAATTCAAACACTTTGACGTAATTATTTTCACAATGGTAAGAAAATATAACCTGTACTTACTCATAACTATCTTTAGAATTTTTGATACAATGCTAGTGATATTATTAACTATAACCATTAAAAATTATTTTCGTTAATTGATATAAAGCTATGGTAAGTTAAATTGTATAGATGGAAAAACTTTTAAAAAATAATTACATAAATTTTACGTTGAAGTACTAAAATTGTTCAATTTAAAACTAATACAATGATAAAAGCACAACAAAACAAAAAAAAACTGAAAATATAAAAATAAAAAATGGTTTCAAATATTATACAATTCTATATTAGTAAATAATACTAATAATACTGTAAATAATACTAAAATAATACTATTCTAAACAAATAGCAAAAGTTAGGTTTTTTTAACCATATTGTGAAATTCTGATATACACATTTCTGCAACAGGGTGGAATTCTAACATGATGGAACAAGATATTGAGGACACAGGAAAACATAAAACAATTACAAATTAAAAAATTTGTGTAGATCATTATGGTTATATAAAGGACAAAATTACTATTTCTTGAAATCCTTTCAGGAATACGTCTTAATAAACTGCAAATGTTTATATTAGACGTTATTACCTCACTGAAAAATAGCAAAAATGGCAACATTAACCCAAATCAAAGTAGTAGAATTATTTTAAAATTACCTCTATACTACTTGTGATAAAATATAGCTATTATGATTTCAATATTGAAAGTTTTATTAGTTTAATATATATATGTATATATATATATATATATATATATATATATATATATATATATATATATATATATATATACTGTATATACACTTAGTTTACAAATGACACAATGATGATGGGCATGAAAATGTACTGCATAACAGGCATGATCCATTTCCTGGCACATCTATATTTCTGTTTTTACCTGTTTGTCTGTCAGTTTTAGGCTGTCAGTGAGCAGGAAGCTCAGGGCTTTAATAGGAAGCGCGGTGTGCGTTTCCGTCGTGGACGACCATGAAACTGAGCTGCGCAATTCAGACTGTCCTCTGGATCGTACGATCAAATGAAAGGCGACAAAACATAAAAGAACACAAACACAATGGGAAAAATGTGGCAGATGGAAAACAACAATGAAACAAATTATAACGCATTGACCATCCCAAAATCAAGAAAAAAAATGCATTTATGTTGGACATAAACAACTGAACATAAATGAAGAAGCTGGTACCAATGGATGGTTTTAATGAACTCATATGCATGTGGAAGGGTAAGTATAATAGCAAAGAACTAGTAAAGTGCACCTTGTTTATCCAGCTCCATGACTGCAGGTAGCGATGGAGGTTGGAGTTGAATGGAAGACCTACTTAGCAAACCTTGAGTGGCACCTTCCACATCACCAGTATCTCCATCTGGCTCAGCATCCTCTCTAAGAGACATATTTAAGTATCATCAGATCATTATTTAAAAAAAGGTACATTTTGTCTTCAGTGTGATCAAATTTGTCCTCGTTCATTTAGTTTATCATGCCAAGAAATAAAAGCCTCCACAATTTGTAAAATTGTTAAAAAGTTCAACCAAAAATGAAAATTTGCTGAAGATTTTCTCACCCTCAGGGCATTCAAGATGCCAGAACAGATTTGGAGAAATTTAGCATTACATCACTTGCTCACCAGTGGATCCTCTGCAGTGAACGGGTGCCGTCAGAATGAGAGTCCAAACAGCTGATAAAAACATTACAATAATCCACAAATAATCCACACAACTCCAGTCCATCAATTAATGTATTGTGAAGCAAAAAGCTGCATGTTTGTAAGAAATCATTAAGACATCTTGTCTGAATCAGGAGAGAAATATGCACAGATCAAGCACCGTTGGTGGTTGTTGGTGGATTCTGATGTGAGAGGACAACAGGGGATGGACTTTTTCAATGGAGGAAGCATTATCATGCATTATGGAATAATATTTTTGCCAGAAGTTGATACACCTCAATGATTGATTTGTTTCTTACAAACACACAGCTTTTCACTTCACAAAACATTAATTGATGGACTGGAGTTATGTGAATTACTTGGGGATTATTGTGATGTTTTTATCAGCTGTTTGAACTCTCATTGTGACGGCACCCATTCACTGCAGAGGATCCACTGGTGAGCAAGTTATGTAATGCTAAATTTCTCCAGATGAAGAAGCAAACTCATCTACATCTTGGATGGCCTGAGGCTGAGTACATTTTCAGTACAAAAATTTTAATTTTTAGGTGAACTATTCCTTTAATTTGCTGTTGAAACAGAACCAGAATTATTTAAATGCAACCTGTTCTGCACCACTTCATTATTACTTGTTTAATCTTTATGAAGTCTTTACTCAAAAAGATACAAGCAAGCAAACAAAAAAAAATACACTCACGTGTTCCCAGATAGCAGATTGCTCTTTTTCCGACCCAGCTTGGTGGCCTGCTGTGTGAAATACTCATGCCGCTCTGACTTCTTCCACATGTAGTAGTACTCTACGCACTCACCTACTGAGCGTGTGCGGACCTGGGTGAGGGCAAATAAGAGAGACCGACACATTAAGGGACTCTCATTTTTATCAAAAAAATTAGTTGAGACATCAGCAGCAATCTACATTTTCAGTACAAAAATTTGAATTTTTAGGTGAACTATTCCTTTAATTTGCTGTTGAAACAGAACCAGAATTATTTAAATGCAACCTGTGCATTTAAATTGTTCTGCACCACTTCATTATTACTTGTTTAATCTTTATGAAGTCTTTACTCAAAAAGATACAAGCAAGCAAACAAAAAAAAATACACTCACGTGTTCCCAGATAGCAGATTGCTCTTTTTCCGACCCAGCTTGGTGGCCTGCTGTGTGAAATACTCATGCCGCTCTGACTTCTTCCACATGTAGTAGTACTCTACGCACTCACCTACTGAGCGTGTGCGGACCTGGGTGAGGGCAAATAAGAGAGACCGACACATTAAGGGACTCTCATTTTTATCAAAAAAATTAGTTGAGACATCAGCAGCAATCTCTACTGGGAAACAATGTATGATATGAGGAAACTTTAAAAAAATATGGTGGTTTACCTTATTGGCCTGTATGAGGTTGAAGTTCTTCCCATGGGCACGGTAACCATACTCAAAGTTACGACACTCCTCCTCACTCCAGCCACAAAGCTCTTCTGGAACATTTTTTACATTGAAATTAACCTGCTATACATCCTAGGAGATGGATGCATGGATTTAATTTTTTGACTGCCTACTAAATAAGATTTGAGAAAGAAAATAAAGAAAGACAAAGAAGAAAAATTACAGAGGCCTTACCACTAAAAACCTTGACATTAAAGCGATATCTTCTTAGTGCCTCGTCTTCATTGAAGTTGCATTTTACTAGTTCATATAGAGCCTACAAAAGAGATAAGATCAAACATGAACCACTAAAGACAAAAAGTTACAGTGAGGTAGAAAAGAATGAGATCACTAGTGAAAATGCATCTATGTAATTTCAGAATGTTTTAATATTTGGCATGTTGCTGTTTTGCTTTAATGACAGCAGCACCAAAGTTGCATGAACTTCACAAGTTTGTGCAAAACCTAATGATCATGTTTTCCAGCATAAATTGGAGTAAAATCTTTCAAAAAATAAAAATTTATAATAATAAATGAATAAATAAAAACCTTCATTACTGACCTAAAATTTGCGCAGAATCTTAAACATTTAAATATCTTTTAAATGAAAACCTGACATTTTGATATCTTGCTAGCAGCAAACTACCAGTGGTTAAGGATAATCTGCCCAAGCCGTCAAACTGAAGTCCTTAGAGAAGGAATGACTTTCCAAGGCGAAGCAAATGTTCAGATTTTGATTAAAGATTACAAGACCATTTTTTTCTGTGGATTAACTTGCACAGATAAATTGTTCACCTCAAGGCTAGCAATGTGTGCTAACAAAGTATTTTTATGTGATTTCATGTGGACTTTAATGTAAAAGTAAAGGGGTCCCACTGGGCTCTATTCTTGGACCATTATATTTTCATTAAAAGTAAACAAAAATTTTTAATTTTGCCTGGCAAATAACTGAAATAATGAGATGCACTAAAATTACCAAAACTGAAATAAAAATGAATTAAAACTATATAGAAATATTTTTTAAAACATTAAATTCCTAAAACTTAAATTAAAACAAAAACTGAAAATATAATAGTTAAGAAAATATAATATCAATATATCAATAAATACTGTAATAGTAAATAAATAATACCAACATAACATTGCAAGCAAGCTTTACCCTCCAATTCAGCCACTTCCAGATTGTATGAAAAGACAAGTGCTGCATCTGTGTGATTCAACCCAACCTGCTCATTGTCTTTGACTATATCTCCTGTGGTAAAAGTGTTTGTAGGTCCATCGTCACTCCCTTTTCTCTGGACTTCAAGCAAAAACTTCTCTACAGCCAGACTGGACAACACATCTGAGGTCCACAATAACTGGTCCTCATTTTCATAGGCTGGGGATAACAGTAACAAAACAGGTGTGGATCCCAGGGGACTCGGCAGGTTGGTTATGCAAAACAGACCACTGAAACCACATCCCTGGAGCCAGTATAAAGGACACCAGACAAAAAAAAGACACTCACCTCTTTCATAAAAAGTGTGTGTACAGAGAGAAGGAATTATAGCCTGATACTGGGGGCCCACCATGATGTCCTGATAACCAAAACATGGCACAAAAGCATTACTACAATGTTTTTTTTACATCAAGCTGACATTTTAAAATCATTACATTTAAATATCATAAATTCTATTTTATAGACACAACCATTAAAATATTTGGGGTCAATACAATTTTTTTGATGTTTTGGAAATAATTATCTTATGCTCACCCAGGCTGTTTCTTTGATTGAAAAAAATAATAATATTGTGAAATCTCAAATAATAGATTTATAAAAGATTTATAAGTGTAATAGAATTTTAATTTATTACAGTGATGACAAAGCAGCCATTTATTCCAGTCTTCAGTGTCACATGATCCTTCATTCTATACTGAACAAAATTATAAATGCAACACTTTTGTTTTTGCCCCCATTTTTCATGAGCTGAACTCAAAGATCCAAGACTTTTTCTATGTACACAAAAGGCCTATTTCTCTCAAATATTGTTCACAAATCGGTCTAAATCTGTGTTAGTGAGCACTTCTCCTTTGCCGAGTTAATCCATCCAACATCAAGCTGACATTTTAAAATCATTACATTTAAATATCATAAATTCTATTTTATAGACACAACCATTAAAACATTTGGGGTCAATACAATTTTTTTGATGTTTTGGAAATAATTATCTTATGCTTACCCAGGCTGTTTCTTTGATTGAAAAAAATAATAATATTGTGAAATCTCAAATAATAGATTTATAAAAGATTTATAAGTGTAATAGAATTTTAATTTATTACAGTGATGACAAAGCAGCCATTTATTCCAGTCTTCAGTGTCACATGATCCTTCATTCTATACTGAACAAAATTATAAATGCAACACTTTTGTTTTTGCCTATGCTCAATGCCTGGTGATTTATAGAAGTACTACACTTTGACCAAATTGACACGTCCTTGCTGAATACAAATATGAATAAAAAACCCTGAAGATCATGTTTTCCAGCATGAAATCTTTAAGAAAGTATTGTGTAAGAAAACCTGACATTTTTATTTATTCTGCACACAAGGGCCTACTGATACTTTTAACTACGTTGTCCCACTGGGCTCTATTCTTGGACCATTATAATTTCCAAAATACATTTATATATAAAGCTACATAAATTTAATTATTATAAGATGTAACTTCAAAACACATCATACACAACTTTTCTCATAGAAATGTATTAAACAAAATTCAATAAATCAGTGATAAATAACGTAATATAAACATAGTAAACTATAACATGAATCTTTTCTTTTTTACCTTGCAGCCATCACTGGAGGGGATAGAGGTGCTTTCTGAGTCATCTTCGGAGCAGCTAACTGAAGTGTCTTTGTCATCACCTGGTAAAATAAAGAACCATTTGAGAGTAAGCCCAAACATTTTTGAAAACAGAAAATGTTCATAGTTTTCATAGAAAATGAACACACACTAAATGTCTTATGTTGCCAGCATGATATGTAACAGACAAATACGATTAAGTTCCAAACGTATGTGCAGTGTGAACAAATCATCTTTAACAAAACAAACTAAAAAATAGCAAAGAGAAAAAGGGCAACTAGCATTGCTAAGGACTGACATTGCTTACAAGAATATTCGCTTAGGAGTTGTCAGTACAGTACAAAAAGTGGCATTGTAATTTGATGTTGTACCTCTTAGGTGACATTGTAAGAGGTCAGATGAATGGGACGTGATGGAGAGTGTGAGGTCATCAGCAGAGGAATGGCTGTCCACATCCTCCGCTCCTGAGAGTAGAGCTTTACCTATCTGAACCTATAAAAAAGATTTATTTAATTTCCAGCTATAAGGCAGAATTTTCACTTTCTAAGTTTCCTAAAGAAGTTACAAGGACCATTTTAAGATTCTACCGAGGAGGACAATCAAAAAAAAAACTTTAATAGATAAGTTGCAGTCACATTTAAGGTTGTTCTGTGAATTTTTGTGGTATCAAGTCATTTTAAATAGGAATCCATGCTATTGGGAATTTCACTCAAGGGCAAAATATTTCACAATGGGTTCAATTTGGTCACACAGATTTGCCAAGTTGACCAACAGAAAGCTGCTTTGTTTGAAAGTGACTTATGTGTGAGCTGAACTTAATATATTGCTATACTTTTGAAATAAAAAATTTGCCTTTTTTCATGGTCTTGTTTTTTTAAAGGTTACCACACCTTTAGAGTGAAATCACAATTTAATAAATGGATATGAGATTTATGAGATTTAAAATAAGAAATAAAGTCAAAATTGTGAAGGTTATGATAAACTAAGTGGATGTTTTTAGCTATCGAAATTTAAAATATGAAAAAAAAGCTTTTTATCCACCGTATTTTGCAACACAGAAGCTTTTTCTTTCAATGTGTGAGACTTCTGACTCATTAAACCGCTATAGGTAAATGACTGGAAGAATAAGAAAGTTCAGTAAATGGCAAACCTATTTGTGCTACAAACCTGTGTGTTTACGATCATGATAAAATAATAAAATAAAATGAAAAAACAATTACCAGTTTGCAGTATCAAGCAGCATAACGGACTGTTTTTATACAGGTAAATAACTGTAAGCGAATGGAAGCCTTGCACACTGAAGTTACAAACGGTCGCACCCACTCTTACGTTATAAATAAGACAGATAAGCGCAGATGGTTACTTTTAACAAATACTTTGATTATTTCAGTGATAGTGACCTTGTCCAGTGTCATTTCAGGCAGACTGGCTGCCAGCTCATTCGGCTCCTGTTGTTGTTGCAGGACAGGATCAGGCATGTTGTACCCATAAAGTGCCAGCAGTTGCTCAAGGGGCATCTCACCACCCTGTGGAAAGGTGGTCGAAACAATCCTTTTTTCCCCTCATATTCATCAGTATTAACACAAATCTAATCCAATCTATCAATGCACAGCAAAAAAAATTTTTGCACTCACTGCATGGGACTTGGTTGCCATCTTTATCGCCTGCCTCCGCAGGGTCACCAGGCTCCCGTCCTGCTCCTCTAGGAACGTGGTTGCCCGGGGAAGGGCCTCCAGCGGCCCCGCATAGCCCTGGTGGAAAATGTCTACACGACTGAGCCGTTGATCCTTGGAGCCCATTTGCACAGCTAAAGCACAGTGAGAACAGATAATTCATAATAAATATATTAAATCAAAATAACTAGGGATGCACGATATATCGGCCACCATATCGGTATCGGCCGATAAATGCTCATTTTTTCTGTTATCGGTATCGGCCTGATAAGAAAATTTGGCCGATATCTTAAAGCCGATAAATAATGCATTATTTCCTTCAGAGACACTTCAGATGCGCGCTGTTCGTTTGCAGCCTTTTGTGCAATTGTACATTGTAATATTGTGTTTATTTGATGTATATCTGATGTATCTCATATAGAATGCGTTTGGTAAAGTTAAATAACCATTAAGAAACTTATCTTAAAACGTAAAAAACAATAATTGTTTAAAATGAAGACCAAAAAGTTGAGGAGAACCGACTTCATACATCCATTAAAATTACATTGGTAAATGTCAGTTAAATTTAAAATTAATTGGAGAAAGGGCTAGAATAAACTTTTGAGAAAAGCTTCAGGATAATTTTTGGCAGACTGATTTGATTCTAATGCTGTGGCATTCAGAAATGTTTAAAAGTGACTTGTGTGTCTAAAGACCTTTTGAAGCCCCTGCATTTATGGAGGTAAAAGCCACTAGTTAGTTACAACATCTCAAATCCACCTGGTAAATATAAGTCATGACAGGCAAAAATCCAAATAAACCAGTATGATCGTCAATAACATTTCTCACTTCTTAACTTTTAAAATGAAGTGCTTACAAAGTAAACCTTATGACAGGTCATGAAATTAAGTCTGAAACAATATCCTTGCAAAATTTCACCACAGCTTCCATAATTTCCACCAGAATACCATAGTTAAAATGATTGTGAATTACTCTTCACAGACTTTTAGACCAATTCAAGCGATATTTCATATGATGAACATGAATTATGTTCAAGACAATGTTGTGAAGTAACTTGTCCAAGAGAGGAACTTATTAGAACATTTCCGAAAGCTACTAGCTGCACTAGATCTTTCAGAATATAAACCCTTACAAAAATGTACCATGGTAAACATTCTACACCAAGCTTACACCAAAATAGTTATTGGTATAGTTTCAAATGTGATAGTAACCTTCAAGAAACATATGACCACTATGAGACGTGTTCTAGATAACATCTATACCTTTCCCCTCATATTACAAGTCTCCTTTAGAAAAAATGGCTTTATACCACTAAACTGAATATAATTTTGTATGTTTACCTCATAAAACACTTCTAGACATAGTCTAAAGCTCAAAGTACAGAGTTTCAAGCACCACAGACATATTTAAAGTGTCTTTTCTTAAGTTTCTCCTCTTCATAGCCACTAAACCCATTTGTATGTGACCACACTGAGCTTTACTGAAGTTAGTCACTCAGGCGCTTTCCTGTAAGTCAGTGCTGAACATTTGCACCGTGACTCTGAACCGGTGCGAGAAGGAAACAGTTTTAGGGAAGTCGAGGAGGCAGTGACAGTATCTGAAGTTTTGAAACTTTAGACCTGCCATCCGTGCGCACCTGGGACACACTTCAGCACCAGCGCTGTCGCCGCTCTCCCGTTGTTTTGAACGGCGCTCGATCTGGCGAATTAAACTCTCGTGAACGCAACACACATAGAGAGAGATAGATAGAGCGGCGGAACGCTGAGGAGTGCTCCCATTTTAACTTCCTCCTTATTAATGACCGTCAATCTTTGCCGTTCTCTGAGTCGCTCGATCAGACGGGCCGGGTCTTAAGCTGTCCGTTAATGCGCGGCTGGTTGTTAAAGTGCACCGGAGCGACTGAATCATTTAATCGTTGTGTTGTTCTTCCCCCGAGCCCCGCAGCTCACTTACCTCCGCCATTCCGATTCTGCGCAAGCGGTGGAATGCCCGGATGTTGTGTAGAACTCCTATTGAACTTGCATTCTGACTAACTAACTCTCATGATAGCCACCAAACCATCTCAGATTATTAATACAGGATCTCATCTGCAGTGCACTGTATATGTCAAGTCAAGTCACCTTTATTTATATAGCGCTTTTAACAATACAGATTGTGTCAAAGCAACTGTACAGCATTAATTAGGAAAATAGTGTGTCATTAATGCAAAAGGACAATAGTAAACACAGTTGTCTGTGTTGAATGGAAATCGATCCCACCTGAGATTTTTGTGAGCAAACTATCCTTTAGAGTTTGAGGGGTCTAAAATAGATGATGTATTTTCAAAGTTATAAACTATGAATGGAATTGCAGAATTTGTAACTTCAAGTGAACATCTTAATATGGCTAGTGTAAAGTCGTATAAAAAGAGTCAAAGATCCATAAAAAATGTTATAGATTCAACTGTCATAAGTCATATAGCCTATTAAAAGTGTCTATAATTAATATATTTTTAAGACAGCTCTGCCTCATTCGATTATCATCATCACATGTAGGCTAAATATACAACACCGTACCTTTCAAAAGTTTAGGGTAAGACTTATTATGTTTTTGAAAGAAGTTTTTGAGCTCACCAAGACCAATTTATTTGATCAAAAATACAATATGACATTAGGCTAATACTGTAAAATATGATTACAATTTAAAGTAACTATCTCAATATATATTATTAATAAATAGGCTATGTTAATGTTAAATTATGTAACTTTGTTTTTGGAGTTTACTTTGGGGTCTTATTGAACAACTGAGCATTTTTATTTGTATTTTTATTTTATTACAATAGTGACCAGGAATAAGAATAATCCATTCTTTCACTAACTTTTTGGATTGATTGATTGATTCTTTCTTTCTTTCATAAATATTATTATTTAGATTATTTAAATGAGCAATGCAGTTTTGTTTCAAGAAGTAAAATACACATTCTATTTAAGGAATTAGGAAAAATGGGATTCAATTAGTTGCTGTACATGTTTTATATGCTGTTATTAATTTGCTTTCTTGATACTACATATTAATGCTTTTATCTTAAATTTACTATAATGCACAAGGGTGTAAATCAATATTTAAGGTTAGAGGTGGACAAAATTAAAAATTTAAGAAATGAGAATTGAAAATCCCACTCCTTCAATATCTCTGATGGTCACAGCTTTGGTAAATGTGACATTAGGTAACTCGTTTAAAATTCTAATACAGTTTAGCATAGCATGGATTTATTTTATCCAAAACCAAGACTCCCTTTAGGCAAGCTCTTCAAATATTAGTCTATTGTAAAGATCTTGATTTGTTTATAAGGCCTGAATTAAAAAAGAGGAACTTGCACGTGCTCACAGACTGTGTTGTTGTGGCATTGGATGGCAGATAGACTCCATGTGATCTGCTGTACTAATCACACATGGAGAATCATTGGAGAGAATGAAGGGGGAGAGACGAGTGTGTTGCTGGCAGATAAACTCATCATGTGTATCAGTGTGTGTCTATCAGTACAGGTCGTCTTTTTGCCCTGATATTCTAGAAGCTATGCTCCCTTGCCCAAAGCCCAATCCTAGTGACTAACAGAAACCATAGTACTGGTTTCAGATCAGAAATGAACGTAAAGTACATCTGCAAACACCTGCATCAGTTTCTCAGAGGATGTGGTCTGACTGAGAAGAGCTGACAAGTAATTTGCTGTGGAACAATTCAACATGTAGAGAAAGCATTTCAATATCTGATTCACAGTGTAATATATCTCTTTATTATTCATTTTAGATCAAATTACATTTTATTTACACCAGGTTCGAAAATAGATTATGAGATCAGACAAAATGATATAAGTACTTTTTTATCCGCTGTCTTTGACTGTTTAAAATATGACTGTCAAACCACAATCTTGAGATGAAGATTGATGGAGGATCATTTTAATGGAGATCAGATTTCAGCCGATTGTCATATATTTCAGTTCTGTTGACTCTTGCATGTCATTTGATCCAGAAAGCTTTTATTAGCGATAATAGGGCCTGTTTAATACCATGCAATCAGTACTTAATCCCATTAGTTGCCTTTAAAATGAGAAAAACATTTACACTGCAACCTTGCATCAAACAATGGTGCGCATCGGGGGCGGAGTTATCTGTTTTCTCAACCAATAGCGGTTAAGGCAGTGTTCTTGGAAAACTGTTTGAAAACAGTCATTGTGTGCTCCAAACTGCTAATTAATGTAGAAGAAACACACCAACCAAGTGAACATTCTGCTTCTGAGACTCTCACAATTCTGATTTTTTTCAGAGTTGCGAGATATAAAGTCACAATTTTGAGATATAAAGTCAGAGTTGCGAGATATAAATTCTAAACGGCAAATTTATATCTCGAAATTATGACTTCATATCTCGCACTTCTGAAAAAAAACATGAACTCGCAGTTCGGAGAAGAAAAGTGAGATACGAACTCACAATTGCGAGAAAAAGTTCAGAATTGTGAGATAAAAGTCGCAATTAACCTTTTTATTTTTTATTCGGTGGCAGAGATGTAAGACTCAGAACTAAAAAAAAAAAAAAAGCTCTATTTCATGATATAAACTCAGAATTGCATGAAAATAGTAAGAAAATGTTCATTTTGATCTTTGAGTTTAGACTATGTCTCACAATTCTAAGTTTATGTCTCACAGACCTGTCAGAACTGCAAGAATATCCCATGTGGATGGTTGTGCACAAAAATCTATAACATATGTACCAATTATCAGAAACCACCAGGGGGCAATGTCTGTGAGCTCCTAAAATCAGAAAAACCTCTTACCGTCGTCGTTAACTTTGATTTATTAAACCTTCAAGGCAATTTACTGATAAAACCATAATATGGTTAGCCTACCATATATGAGCATGTTAATGCAAACACAAGACTTTCGCATGTCTTTCAGATGAGTTCTCCAGTTATCACTTAAGAAACTCTTTAACTGTTGCCTATAGGCCTATCAATCGTTCTCTATCTCTGTCAGCTGTTAAAATTAAAGCAAACATGTTGCAAATAATCCAGGCCAATCAGAAATGGTTTTTGCATGATTCAAATACTGGCTGACTTGGTAATCATCTGAAACTGTTGTGATTGATCAAACTAAAGTTCCTCACTTGTAATGTCAACATTGCCAGTGTCAGAGTTATCTCACTTTATTAATGTGTTCTTTCCTATGAATGTCACAGCTTAAGCGCCCAAATAAGAACAGAATACCGAACACATGATTATTAGGCAAAATATTAACTCGGTCATTTAACTAACACAGTGAAGTATACAACAACATTTTTGTTTAATTCTGAACTTTTCTTCAGATGGCCAATTACAACAGTTTCTGAACTTTGATCAGAATCTAACTTAAATCTGAAAATAAACAGAAAGTTTGGGGAGTTTGAAAAAGTGAAGAAAAATATGAAGAAATATTGTTATATTTAAGACTGTAAAACTGTAGGCTAAGAAAAAAAGCACTCGTCAAGTGTTGCAGCTTGACGAGAGGAATCATATTAATCCCACATCAATTACCAGAGCGCATGGCATCTTACATATTTTGAGGTATTTTGATTTAATATATGTCACCAGTGGTTTCAGGATGTTGGAAAGCCTGTTCTTCTGGTGAACCGAATAAAAAAACATGATTTAATTTCCCCTAAAACGTTTAAAATAGAAGTGCTGATAGTTTAAATGAATGAGTCGGGCCTAAATAAACACAAATACTGTTTCCCTCCATTTGCCAGATTTCCTATCACAGTGAAAGCATTGTGCAGACATTAAAATACAGATAAATTGAAAACAGCGCATTTTAGAATGTTTGCACACTTTATCACTGATAGTAGGCTATAATAATATATTTTCTATGTGTGTAGCCTAGTATTCGAAATATGGATGGCTTACTTAAACTTGATTAAAATTTAATTAAATTTTTTCTCTGATTGTCTTTAAAGCAAACACAGTTAAAAGCTGTGGCAAGTTCAAGCTCAAACCGGTGTGCACCGTTTTGCTACGGTTTACGGTTTGAACGACATGTTTCCTGGAAACGGTGTGCAACGGTGTGCAACGGGGTTTGAGATACGTTTTCTCTTGTTTGGTGGGTGTGTCAAACATGTCAGCCCAATCAGCAGCAACATGTATATAAACCACGCGGTATTAAAGAGACAGCTCGCACAATGTAATTAACATCCAAATAAATTCACAAGAGCAAGTATATTGTTTGCACATGTTTATTTACATTAAAGGCAAAATAACTGAAATAATAAGACCACATGTATAGATCTGGAACTTCTTTAAGTCTGCCTAAATATCATTTAGTAATTGCAATGTCTTGGTCCATATCCTTTCCTTAGGAAGGTGTGCTAAATACTGATTAATGTAACATAAAAATACTATACATATTTATATATTTTGCTATTGTATTATGGAGTGACACTTTCATCAACTTTTCTATACCCCTCTGATTATATAATGGTAAATATTACAATATCATAGCACAACAACAGTGATCAGCAATAATGATAAGCCTAATACTCACAATAAAAATAATAAGGTCATATAGATCCTAACACAGTCTCGGAGGTAAGAAGTGGATTATTCTTCACCTGAAATGTTTGTCTTTTCATCCTGAAATGCGAGGCAAATGTTGGATCACAATAATTAGGAACCACAGTTTTCACAAATCCCTTCACTCGATTGGGATGTTCTCTTTATTCTGGACGGCTAGGGCAGTGACTGTACCATCGAGCGTATTTTGCTGTATTAAACACGTATTTATACCGATTTCATCAGGCTCCGAAAATTCTTCAAAAAGAACACAAAGAATGGCCTTCTCAGCTGCCATAGTTGCAACTCTTGTGTCATCAGAACAGAGTGTTCAACGCACCACCGTTTCCGTTTAAAAAACGTTTTGCACCATTTTTGTCGGGGCTGAACGCAGCCCTGGCCTGTGGTTTGACACTAACAAACCACCACAAGGGGCAACATATAACGACTTTCCGTGCGCTTTCTTGAAGTTGACAATAACTGAACAGCACTTTTGACAGTAATATCTGATACACTGGCACGAAACGTAAATCATATCAGTCTTCTAGAAAAGGTTATTCTACATAAAAGTGGACACGCATCATGGTTGGTGGCATGTTGGGATGGCAGCCAAATATATTAATCATTTTATCTCATGCGCAGGCTCAGCGGACACAGGCTCATGTTAGCGGTCCGGGGCCCGTTTTTTGTACCTCGCTTAATACATCTGAGATGATATGAAAGATGCCAGATCTAGTAATCGTGATAACCGATCTCTGGCTAATTTGGTTCTTCAAATGAATTTGCGGATTTGGTTAAAATATCTAGATTAAGGGCCGATGTGTCGATACTCGAGACCACGATCAGTAGCGCAACGCAGCGATTGGCTGGCGGCAAGACAGCAACGTAATGACATCATATAATTAAAAAGGACACCTGACAAAAAAACTTGACACATTTCTGGACTTTTATAAGGAAACAGCCAAGCGAACAAAACTACATAAATGTTATAATTGATAAATGAAATGTGTATTTTATTTTAATTTTTTACATGATTGTAAAACATGATTATTTATATTCACGATTTCTAATATTTGTACAGGCTTTACATTTTTATTTCAATGAAGTAATTAGCAATTCATTTAATTTTATATTTGAACAGATCTGTTACGTGACAGCATTAATTAAAGTTGCTTAAGGGTCAAGATCATGTTATCTGCATCTGCGCTCCATCAAGCCACTCCCATAATAGCTGTCAGCACTCAAATTAATGCACGACTCTACATTATCTGTATAGCATGTGTGTAAGACTCGAATACAATTATAAAGTAATTATTTTATGACAAATAAATATTTCAGTGAGTAAAACTGGCTGTGTATATAGTATTAAACACTACACAACATTATTATATTATCTTTAAACTAATTTTTAAATGATTATTATTTTAAATTATTGTACCTTGATCAGTAGGATACTCTTGTAATAAAATATCGGTGGTAGCAGACAGATTTTAAGTATCAATTCTGCTTAAAAAAGGTGCAATCTAATCCTGTTTACATGAAATAACCCTGCTCCCGAGCAGGTTTAAGTTTAGGGACCTGTTGCTATGACAGCAACTCCGAGATGAGCTTTGAAAGAACCAAACAATCCAAGATCATGCCAAATATTCAACCATCAAATCCAGCTAACTGAGTTAGTGATGTACGAAGAACGGGCCCCTGCTTACAAAGATGCAATCTAATCCTGTTTACATGAAATAAGCCTGCTCCCGAACAGGTTTAAAGGGGTCATACGATGCGATTTCAGTTTTTCCTTTCTCTTTTGGAGTGTTACAAGCTCTTGGTGCATAAAGAAGATCTGTAAAGTTGCAAAGACTAAAGCCTCAAATCCAAAGAGATATTCTTTATAAAAGTTAAGAGTCAACCACGCCTACCTAAAACGCCTCGTTCTAACACGCCCCCACATGTCTACTTCACTATCTGGGAAGATTTGCATAACGCTGCCCAAATGTTCACGCAAAGAAAGAAGGCGTAACTTTTATTCTCGCTGTAGTATTGTTGCCACCGCCGCCATGTCATGAAGGCGCTTTGTGTTTCATTGTGAAAGCGAAACTACTTAGTTTGGCCTTCCAAAAGAGGATGATATCCGCTTCGTCATGCCTGGAGCTGATCCGTGCTGGTCACTGAGGAAATACATCAACTTCGCGCTGTGGATCGCCGGATCGGCCTTCCAAAAGAGGACACAACTAGAATTACGGACCTGTTGCTATGACAGCAACTACAGGAAGAGCTTCGAAGAACCAAAATAATCCAAGATCATGCCAAATCATCAACAATCAAATCCAGCTAACTGAGTTAGTGATGTACGAAGAACGTGCCCCAGGTCAGCTGTTGACATTTTAAGGAAATAATGAAGTAATTTGTCATTGTGGATGAAAAAAGGAAACATTATTTTTGTGGTCTAGTTTGTGAATGTCACAAGTTCAAGTCTGGAATAACATCTGATCCTTGCATTGTGCCTGATCATTACGGATTTCTCATGTGACTTAGCCATTATACAGTATATTTTACAGAGGAATTTTACAGCAGGCTATCGTTTAGCGTTTTACTTTTTAAAGTTTTCTAATATTTATGTTATAATAATTAATTAAATGAACACACTTTTTAAATATAAATATATGTATAAATATGTATTTGTACATAGGTTCCATTTAAGAAATAAAAAGGAGATATTAATGAAATCAAATTTTTCTTGCTTATAGTAAAACATGTGGACAAAAGCAGCGAGCGTTTCTAACATGTATCATTCTCTTTCTCTCTCACAGTATAAACAGGATGTTTATGCCAGCGTAAAGGCTGTAGACAAACCCAGCACTGATGGTCAGATAGCCCTCAGTGAGTTCCCAGAGTTAACCGCATCCTTCAATCTAGATTAACTGGGATTTAAACCTCTGTTCTGTTTAGTTTAGACTATGCAGGGCTGCAGCTCTTCCTGTAGCAGTAGCCGACATGTTTTAGGATCGGATACCAATTGCCTGTGCTTATTTCACTGAGCCTGGGTTTCTTTTCAGAACAGCAACACACCGTCTGAGCTCTTACAAAAACAGGATTATCTGAGAGTAAACGTCTAAAGTTATGTTGTCCACAGATATACAGACAAGCATGATAACTCAAAACATGCTATTTACTTTTATAAGTACCTGACGGGTGATTAAACGGGCAATAAAATACTATATATTTACAGAGTCTAGAATAGCTTGGGGGTGTACCAATTAGAAACCACCTTGTGACATAATATGCTAACAACCCCTCAAGACAATTTAGCATCTAAACACTGGCAAGCCACCCTAGCATTGTCGCATCAAGTTTTGCCAGCAAATATTATATGTCTGCTGTTGTGATGATTTGATACTAAAATGTAACAGTAATAATAAAACGCCTTCTACATGGCAAATTATCATTACATTTATTGCAGTTTTTTAAATAGTTTTCTGTCAGTTCATTGTAGACTAGCTGGAGGCAGTTTAAGTAAAGCCAGAGGTGGTAATTCAGAGGAGCGTTTCCTGTAAGCAGCAATTAAAGTTGACAACTTTACCCAAGGCAGCCTCTCTGTTTACCTTGACAAATATCCCTCTCTCTTCACACATTCTTGCTTTATTTTCTGTGTAGTTCATTTAAATAGTCTTGCCTTCAGTGTATCACATACATTTAAATGAAAAAAAAAGTGAGATTAAGAAACTAAACATAACCAGGTACGTCGACAGGATTAGCTAGCTGCAAGTAGCGCTAATTCAACCTCTTGATGTGACACAAGAGATTCAGTGTTGCAGGACTTTAAGTGTTATTTTTCCCAAATGTACACAGCAAGTTGAGTGTAATTTGGGCCGTGAGTGGTGTCATTAAATCGGCCAGACACACAGCGCATTCACGCTCCGACTCAGGTACACACAAGTGCCTCAGATATCCAACACAATTCCTCTCTTGTGTAGGAGCTCAATCAGTTAGCGCTAGTTCGCTATACAACATTGTTGATTTACTCGAAGTGTTGTGGAATCATTCAACGGCCAGTTTCAAAGGTCTTACATGGAAAAGCAACATTTTGAAAAGCATTTGCGGACAGATATTGAGTGTCAAGCTAAATATCCAGTGCCTAGTGCTTTCCAATGTAAATAAATGCAGACACCAACTAGCATTTAAAGATATTTCTTATTCATTCGCATAAACATGTCTTATAGCTAAATATACTTCATTCGCTACCCTAAACAAAACATTGAAAAGTCATCTGAGGACAAAATGTAAGTCATCAACAAATAATAATCTTGTCACTCATTCCGAATGAAGCAAAAACAGGCTTAGCCTTTCACGCTAGTTGTGACAGTCAGCCTCCTCAGAGGGTTCTGTTTTAATCTTTTGGTTCCAGTCCACAGAAAACAATTATTTAGAGCTGATGTGGAATGGATGCCGTGAGAATCAACAACCCTTTTGCGAGGCTGTGATTTGATATGAGGCACTTTATTACTGATAAAACTCCTTCCCAGGAGGCACCTCAGCATGAACCATTTATGGGTATGCTGACCTGCAGCTAAAAATACTTTGGAAAACTGCTGATGAACGACACAGACCCTTTCTCGGATGGGGGGGATATGTCTAAATTCCAGTTCATACAAAGAACAATAACAGTAACTATAGCGATAACTATATTAGCGTCCGCACCAATGGATGATAATGGTCCGTTTATTATAAGCACACTGGAGTTTTATTGCCTTCTACTTTAATGATCAAAATCTTAAAAGTCGGGTGGTTTCTGATTGTCCATGTTTCTATCGTTCATCAACTGGAAAGAATTGTTTTGAAAGTGATTACGACGATATTGTTCTTCTGTGTTGTTATCGTTATATTGGTGATATGGACTTTTTTGTGTGCGATACTTCATAATTGTAGTTGTCATCTTTGGTATGAACAGGCCTTAACTTACAGATAAGTTTATCTTTAAAAGTTGCCAAATAAATCCAATCCAATGGTGCATTTGGATTTATACTGAAACTGATTTGGAGTGATTTATATTTAGATAAACATTCTTAACCCTTTAAACCTCCTGTTAAAATGTTTTAAGCCATTTTTTCACACATTTTAAGTGCGTTAGAATCACTTTTATTTCTAAGTTATGAAAAAATGTTCCAGAGCAAGGCTAGCACTACTAAAGTTAGCATTGAAACTGGAAAGGTATATACTGTAAACTGCTCAAAATATAAATATTAAGCATACAAATACAACAATATAACCCAGAATTTTAAACATTACAACTGGTAAACATAAACATTTGCTGATTACATCAAATCTGATTTAGCTAACGGCTAACTAAACGAACTAAAACACTGTCAGTTTTCTTCAAATAGACTGACTTTTTTCACTTCAAATAGACCAGACTTTTCATCTGGTCTGTGAGTTGGGAGGAGGCTGAGGAAAGGATGAGCTCATTAGAGAGATAATTCCACATCAGTTAATTTCTTTTCTCCGTCTCTTTTCTTCCCCACGCCCAGCTACATGCTTAGTTTATTTTCACACCATATTCTCGAAAGGAACCCTCCCAGCACCACATGTCCTTCCAGCATCTTCAACCTCCACACCTTCTCCTCACTGCAGGTTGCTCTAATCACCCATTCAGGCGTGCCGTAGCATTAGTGCAATGTGTGCCTGCAGACCCCCCACAAAAGGTAGTTCTGTTAGAGCTCAGTTTTAAACAACACGCTCAGTCTCAGAGGTGAATAAACACAAGTGGTGAAGGTGCTAAGCAGGGCGGTAGGGAGAAAATGTGCCAGACAGATGCGCTTCAAAGATCTCAGACCTGATCCAAACTGAGTTTTCTAAGTCTGTTGTTTTGGTTGTGTGTAGGCTGATTCGAGACCAGTGGAAACGGCACCGTGCCAGACTTTATCTCAATGCAGCTTAAAATTTTACAGATCATAAACTAAGAGGAATTTCACGGTAAAATGCAATTGTTTATATTTGTGATCAACGTCACGTTGAGCAGATTTTAAGTTTATCCAAAGAATAACACTCACGTACCCGTTCATCTAAACCAGACCAGAAGTTTGTCTTATCATTCTGCATTATCATTAATATTATTAGTCACTTTCAAACACTCACACATGTTCAATGTAATTCATGTAAATGCATGAAACTTGTGCACATTACACATTATTTAGTCTTCTCTTCTAAAAAATTAACTGTAAACTCAATTTTTGTTTATGTATGTTATGGAAACCTGTTTCCAACACAGGAAAAAACTAAATTAAAAGGTACTTGCAAACTTTATTTGTTGCAATTGTGACTTTGTTTATCAAAATGTGACATTGTTTCTCATAAACTGACTTATTTTAAACTTTATCTTATAAATCTCATATCTCATAACTGAATAATTTTATTTTTCACTCAAAAGGTTCAGTGACATTAGCGAAACTTTGGTGAAATTTTACAGACATTGCCGAACTATCGCTCACATAGAAGTCACTTTCAAACCAAGCACCTTTCTGTCAAAGTCAAAGTTCTTTTCTGTTAACATCAATGTAACAAATCAGTGTGACCAACTTCAACCTGTTGCGAAATCCATGGGGAAATCTTCGTATTGGGATTCATATTGAAATGACTACATTTCACCTGCAAAAATTTGCCGAACAATAGTAACTGTGACCGCACCTCAAGGCAGGAACAAGCTGGGACTTTAGTCTTGAACTTTAAACTGACATTTTGTGGCGTAAATGCAGAACTGACCCTTCGCAAAACCCACCCCCTTAGTTACTGTTGCTACGTTCGACAAGCCATGGTGCTCTCATGCCACAAATCATGCTCTCACGCAGTGAAATATACATCGCGGAGCAAAGAGGAAAATGACAACATGCCGACAGACAAGACAATGCAGGTTACTTTAGGAATAAAAATAATTTTGCCATTTTGTAAGAAATTCAAACAATAAATACAGCTTTGTGGCTCTTTATTGTGTCATGACAGATCACTTTAGTGCCTCATTTCAAGTGGCACGTGAACCGATCATCTCTTGCTCTTTACTAGTTATAACACAAAAAAACTTGAATGAACATCAGAAGGTATTTTATTTCAACCGCGGAAAAACGTCAATACACACTTTTTTTCAAGTTCAAGTCCACCAACATTAATCTACTCTCCTGTCTGGTTTGTTTGTCGGACAAAATGGCAGATTCTGCATTATGATCGCCTGTCAATCAAACTCCTGCCGAAGGGTCAGCAAAATCAGAAGGTTGCTGTTACCGAAGCTATTGTTGTATTCAGCCAGTCATGTGATCTCAACATGGCGGCCCACAAGACCCACAACCCACCACAGAATACAACCTTTTCTCAACATTTCAAATGTAATATTTATTTCTTTAGTTCTGAAACATTTACACACATTATGAGCAGTACTAATAGTGATCGTAATTCGACTACCTGTGGAATTTCTGTAATAAATGTACAGTAGTTTAAGGGCAATATCAAGATTGGAAAATCTGTTATAATTATGGTATCATCACTACTAGAATATCTTATGTCCTTTTTATGAAGCTAAAAAGCACTGAACTGCAGTAACACATGAAAGAGAACATTTATTTGGGTAATAAGGATTTGCTATCTGCCGTTGTTCTCTAGTGACGGGATTTTAGAGTTATTGAGGGTAATACGGCGTGAAATGTTGTTTTTAGCACTTTACTTAATGAGGCACAGTCATGGAGCCATGGAGCTTTGGGAAGGTTGGTTCAGTAGTTAGTCAGTCTTGATCTTCATTGGATGTGTTGAGAAGGTCAACAGGGCATGTGCAACCTCTGCAGATCTCTATCTCCGCTCTTTATGTCGAGTCTGACTGGTAGAAGACCACAGTCACTCCCTCTATTCATCCTCTAAACAACAGTGACACTGAATTTGTCTGGCGCAGAAATATTAATGAGAGGATATGTTACAAATAATTATACAAAACATTTCAAAAGTTTTATTGTTCATTAAAAGAAAATACAACAACAAAGATTCATCTTGTGTAACCGTCTTTTGGGGCTCTCGCACAATTAAATGTAATGAAATAAAGCTATGCAAATAAACTTACAAATAATATAATATTCAATATAATATGTCCTGTAGCTCAGCTGGTATAGGGCTATGATATAGTAAATATTATATATTAATATACAGTGGGTACGGAAAGTATTCAGACCCCCTTAAATTTTTCACTCTTTGTTATATTGCAGCCATTTGCTAAAATCATTTAAGTTAATTTTTTTCCTCATTAATGTACACACAACACCCCATATTGACAGAAAAACACAGAATTGCTGACATTTTTGCAGATTTATTAAAAAAGAAAAACTGAAATATCACATGGTCCTAAGTATTCAGACCCTTTGCTCAGTATTTAGTAGAAGCACCCTTTTGATCTAATACAGCCATGAGTCTTTTTGGGAAAGATGCAACAAGTTTTTCACACCTGGATTTGGGGATCCTCTGCCATGCCTCCTTGCAGATCCTCTCCAGTTCGGTCAGGTTGGATGGTAAACGTTTTCGCACACCATCGCTAAACATAGAATAAGTTTTGTTTGGACACATGGAGCCAAAATGCATATTTCTTGAATTCCAGAGAAGACGAATGGTTTGGTCAAATCCGTGGGGACAGAGACGGTTTGATATGATAGATGACCTCTTTCTACACTTGACATCTAACATGAAAGGGACACATCTAAAAGGCACAAATGTCCCCATCCCTGCCCTTAAACATTTGGATTAGGAAAGCATTCCCAGCCTGTCCTGAAAAAACCAAGTGGATTCAAAGTACTAGGCTTGTTTACATGACGGACTTCCAAGTTTTTCACAAGTTATTTTCAACAGCAAAGGGCAGAAGTTTATTTAGTGCTTAACAGAGTGAGCTCAAGCCAAATAAATTCACGTTGTTTAATGACATATATGAAGCTATCTATGATCGTTATGATGGCTAGAAATCTAAACTATTATAGTTTTTGTCAACATTTTAACATAGATTTTTATATTTTCTGTGTTCAGTTTAATTTTAGTAGTTTTAGTGTGTTTGTTGCGTGTTTATGTCATTTTAGTAGTTTTTTAATGTCTATTCATTTTTATTTATTAGTTTATTTAGTTTTAGCTTATTTACTTTTTTGGTACTTCAGCTAAATAATTTGCTAAATGTAAATGCTAATTGTTTCCCTTCTTCCTTTCGTTGAAAAACACTTGAACGAGCTGTGTTCAATCAAGTCTATGCCTTTCTCACACAGAACAGCCTGCTCGACAGCAACCAGTCTTGTTTTTTACTGGTTGACATTCAACCGAGACTGCCTTGCTCTCAGTTATTGAAGCCCTAATAGTCCAGGTGATATGTATGATATGATATATCATATATAACAACATAAACTGTTGAGGTGAATAGTTAATGGTGAATTCAGTGATGTTGTGATAAGAATTACAATGAAATCTGAGAAGATGCAGAATTAAATATTTCCTGTAAACTTAATTTACAATCACCCTCTGGGGGCAGAGTTGCCTATTATATTAGTGTCCACAAGGGGGAAGCATTTATTTAAGTTGATAGTTCCAAAGTCCCTTTAAGACAAGTCATTTCACTTGGCGGCCATCTTTGAAACGCCTCTCGGGCATGCAAGTGCAGCTCCTATCGCTTTGAATGGGGAAACATCAAATTCTCCAAAACTGTTTGCCAAGCTTATGATTAAATTTCATATTTGAACGCTGACTGTTTCTATAGCAACCGGGACTTGTAACGGCAGCTGCAGTGACGCAATGACTTTACCGAATAGCGATTGGCTCTTTTACTCAGAAGGCGGGGCTTCCTTCAATAGAGCAGCCATATTGAGCGTTGCATTTTCCCCCCTATTCAAAACTATACGAGTGACATGTCTTGTGTTTTCTATAGTCTTTGATATTTCTCAATGCAGCCTTCCTTTCATGATGAACTGTCACTCAACTGTCACCTTGGTAACAGTCAACACTCTGCCTAACTCTATATTTATTCATTTAGCAGACACTTTTATCCAAAGTTACTTACAATTGAGGAATGCAACCTGCAATTCATCATAAAGAGGCAAGAAAACACAGGAAGTGCTCGTAATACAACGTTTTAGACATTGTTTAGATTAGTACAAGCTAGAACAGGGAGAGATTAAGGAAAGTGACAGTGAAAGTTATTTTTTATTAAATTAGGATGCAGTCAAATGTTGATGAAAGAGAGATGAGTTTTTCCAGCTGTCGCTTGAAATTGTCAGGGATTCGGCGTTCCAGATGGGGGTGGGAAGTGATGTTCTGGAAAGTGATTTTGTGCTTCTCTGTGATGGTACCACGAGGCGTCGCTCACTTATAGATCTCAGGCTTTTGGAGGGGATGTAGATTCGTAACAGTGAGTGGAAGTAGGAGGGTGCTGAGCCTGTGGCTGTTCTTTCTTTATGCAATCATCAATATCTTGATCTTGATGTGAGCTGCAACCGGTAGCCAGTGCAGGGAGATAAAGAGAGGTGTGAAGTGTGCCTTTTTGGGCTCTTTGAAGATCAGATGTGCTGCTGCATTCTGAATCATTTGTAGAGGTTTGATTGTACATGATGGAAGTCCAGCCAAAAGAGCATTGTTTTAGTCCAGACTAGAAATGACAAGGGCCTGAACAAGAAGTTGTGTAGCATGCTCTATTAGGAAGGGCTTGATCTTTCTGATGTTGTGCAATGCAAATCTGCACGATCAAGCTGTCTTTGCAATGTGGTCCTTGAAGGTCAGCTGATCATCAAAGATTACACCAAGATTTCTGACTGAACTTGATTGGGTAATTGTTGATTAACCTAGCTGAATGGTGAAATCATGCTGTAGAGTCAGAGAGTCAGGGAAGACAAGAAGCTCAGTCTTTGCCAGGTTGAGCTGTAGGTGATGTTCTTTCATCCATGCTGAGATGTTCGCCAGGCAGCCTGAGATCCATGCAGCTACTGTTGGATCATCTGGTTGAAATGAAAGATAGAGCTGTGTGTCATCAGCATAGCAATGGTAGGAGAATCCATGCACTTGTATGATGGGTCCCAGTGATGTAGTGTATATGGAGAAGAGGAGGGGTTCAAGAACTGATCCCTGAGGAACACCAGTGACCAGTTGATTTGCTTTGGATACCTCCCCTCCCCAGGCCACCCTGAAAGACCTACCTGTGAGATAGGATTCAAACAAATGAAATGCAGTTATTGTGATGCCCAGTGAAGAGAGGGTGTACAGAAGTATCTGATGATTGTGTCAAAGGCAGCAGATAGATCCAGCAGAATGAGAACAGATGATTTGGAATCAGCTTTCGCAATCCACAGGGCTTCAGTGACCGACAGTAACACAGTCTCAGTTGAATGGCTTTATTATATAATAAAAAAACACCCTTGCTACGTGTACTGCATTAAGATGAGATTTGTTATAGCATTTGCATTTCATTGCTCTTTTGTTGATTGTAGGCTTTGGATAAAAGCGTCTGCTAAATGACTAAATGTAAATGTAATCAAAATGAGAAATGTTGCCTTAGCATCTAGCTGAAATATTTTTTTAACATTTGATTTTATTTCAGTTAATGTTTATTTTAAGTAACGAAAATGTTTTTATGGTTTTAGTTTTAGTTAACTTTAATAACTCTGGTTTCTAATAAATTAATTTCTATATATAATTTCATTCAACATTTTGCAAAACTATCTCACATAAGCTAACTGCAAGAATAGCATAAATTAATTATTTTGGATTTAAACCTCGGATTTTGGCAAAAGGCGATAAATTGGCAGTACTGAAATATTTTACCTTAATAGTTGTGTATCTCAATTATAAAAGGTTAAATATTTCTTTACAATTATTATAATTTTTGAGTTGGAAGTTGTATATATTTGAATCTGACAGATGAATGTGTGCATCCTTCTTCAGCAATCCACAAATAGTCTGATCACAAATGTCTCATGATTTTAAAAGAAAAGCAGTTCAACTACAAGCCAAAAAGACCTGTAGGAGGTACAACAGATGTCAATAGTATACTTAGAGAGCAACAAATTTGAACTATAAATGCCCCAAACGTTAGTTGATAAGAGACAATGGGAAAAGCCAAGATAACATACTCTTCAGTATCAGAAGATATCTGTCTGAGAGGACTGTGATTGCTATACAAACAGGACTTTTAGAAAACATTCTTGAATCCCTGAAGGATCATGAGAACGTGAATGTGAGAACAGGCCGTTGTGTTCTGATGTAGCATGGATGTGCAGCTAATGGAAAGAGAAGCTTTTATTGATGGGAACTAGTAAAATGTGGTAAGTTACTGTATAAGCAAAAGCCAGATGTTTGGTGTCTGAGCGCGAGGGATGGGAGGTGTATGGGTATGGGCTCAGGGCAGTTAGGATGGAGGCATGGGCCAGGGCAGAAAGGTTAAGGCCCAAGAGATTTTTCTTTTTCCTACACTCATAAACACATACCCCTTGAGTTCCCACTGAATTTTACATTCCAAACCAGCCAACTCACCACTAAGTTTAGTGTCAGGAAGCCTTGACTCACAGCACTACCCATAAGCATACCAAACACCAGCACAATAAATCTAGCACGTTGCTATTAAAAACATACCTTGAAAATGACCGGGTGATTACTCGGAAGAGAAATCGCAAGGGGCTTTGCGTCTATGGCATCTCCTTTTCCCAAAGTCCAAGTTAAACAAAATGAGGAAGTAGGCACAACTGCCATAACAATGTCTTGGGTGTTTTTGACGGTATTAATGGCAACTACATTTTTTTAAATAAAGGTTTTATTGGCTTCTATGGAACTATGAAGAACCTTTAACATCCATTGCACAAAAGGTTCTTTACTGGCATCTGTGGTTCCCTAAAGAACCTTCAACATTCATGGAACATTTCCATTGCACATAAGATTCTTTATTGGAATTAATAGTTCCATGAAGAACTTTTAACATTCATATAACATTTCCATTGCACCAAAGCTTCTTTATTGACATGGATAGTTCTGTGAAGAATATTAACATTCATAGAACCTTTCTTTTGCATAAATGTTTTTTTATAGAGGAAAAATGTTCTTTAGGTTATTAAAATGTTCTTCACACTAAGAAAAATGGTTCTTTTAAGAACTGTTCACTCTTTGAGGAACCAAAAATGGTTCTTCTATGCCATCGTTGCAAAACCCCTCCTTTTGTAACCTTTATTATTAAGAGTGTAAATCTTCATGTAGCAACCACATTTCCTTCAACCAGCTTGAGATCTTCCATAAGATTGGACTGAGTAGAGTGGGGGAGATCAGAACTTGATAGTGGTCCATGCAGCACCCCCCTACCAAAACATTCCTTTGCCCATGCACCATCCCCAGGCTGGAGTGCTAGACTGGACACTGTCTTCTGGGAATACTGTGAGAATGTGAAGTCTGGTTTATGCACAGCAAGGGAGAACAAATTTGGAAAGGGGGTGTGCAAGAAACGCTCGCATTCTAGAAGCAGCTTTGATGTTTTTATATTTAATAATGCATGGCTATTTAAAGCCAAGGTCTAACTTTAGGCCAACCATGTCACATATGAAACCACACAGAACTTTTTTTTTGTTTTGCATGTGTGTGTGTCTTGAGCGGGTTGAGGCTCTGGGAGAGTGATGACCTGTCACCCCAAAGGGGAGGGAATAAATGGCATTTCCCATTTTACCATGAAAAACAATGTTTGATCAAAGAATGGATATGAGATGTTGTAAGTGGAAATGTTGTGGGTCTTGGCTTGCCATCAGGGGAAATGTGTTCAGGCAAAAAATACAATCTGTCACGTACTTTGGGTTATTTTGGATGCCCCATTAAAGGAATAGTTCACCCAGAAGTGAAAATTCTGTCGTCATTTACTCAACCTCATGACATTCAAAACTCGAATGACATTGTTTCTTTTGGGTGTGGAAAACAAAATACAAATTTCTGAAGAACGCACTTGTCATTTTTTTCCATGCAGTTAAAATTAATGGGGACGGAAGTAGGTTTCAAACTTTAAAAAAAAAGACGCCAAATCATAAAAAGTATAATAAAATTAGTTCTTAAGGATCACTGAAGCAGTAAGTATTAATGAATGAATCAACTTGGAACACACTAGCAATTGAACAGATCTGATTTGTTCACAAACAGCAATGCTAACAATAGGCTAATAATGACTTGAGAAGAATATATGTGACCCTGGACCACAAAACTGTTCTGTTTTGTTTTGTTGTCAATGTATATGTCACCATTATGCGTATCTTTTCATTTATAGTGAATGAATGTTGTATTACTGTTGGCTGTCTTTATGTTAGTTTTATGTTACCTGCCTAGGGACTGCAGATGAAAAGTAGTTATTGTTACTAATTCTGGCATATTTACATGGTGTATATTTATACAACAATGTCCATGAATATGCATGGTCCCTATTAAATAAACCAATAAATAAAAAATAAAAAAACAGTCATAAGTAGCACGGGTATATTTGTAGCAATAGCCAACAAAAACTTTGTATGGGTCAAAATTATCGATTTTTTTTTTAAATGGCAAAAATCATTAGGATATTAAGTAAACATCATGTTCCATGAAGATATTTTGTAAATTTCCTACCGTAGATATATCAAAACTTTAATTATATGCATTGCTAAGAACTTCATTTGTACAACTTTAAAGGCGATTTTCTCAATATTTAGATTTTTTGCACCCTCCGATTCCAGATTTTCTACTTGTTGTATCTCGGCCAAATATTGTCCTATCCTAACAAACCATACATCAATGGAAAGCTTATTTATTTATTATAAAATTATGATTGGTTTTGTGGTCCAGGGTCACATATACAGTGGGGCAAAAAAGTATTTAGTCAGCCACCAATTGTGCAAGATCTCCCACTTAAAAAGATGAGAGAGGCCTGTAATTTTCATCATAGGTATACCTCAACTATGAGAGACAAAATACTCGAATGTATTACTTTTATGACATTCGAGTCCACATTAGTCAGAATTAAATAAAAAAGGCAAGTAAAATTCAGAAAATCATAATGTGAAGTAAATAATGATGAAATTACTTTTTTTTATGATCAGTGCCATAATGAACAATGATCATTAGTCATCATAACCCTTTTATATTAACAGAAATTCGTATTGTCCAGATCAACTTCATTCACACTGGCTAAACCATCAAAATGCAGTCAACTGCATGTATAGGCAATGTATGGCTAAACCAAAAATTTTATTTTTGGTATGTTTTCTTTCACCCTCTTGTGTTTACATGTAGTGTAAAACACTTCTGTACTAAGTCTAGTGCCAGAAGTCATCATTATGATGACTTGTACGAGGTTAGGTCATTCTGCGTGACTTAACCCAGTAATTTCCCTCAGTTACGTGGGATGCCAGTCTAATGACATAGGAATAACACAAACATCAGTGGATGCTCGAGCACGTGCGCGCTTCATCACGGTCTGAAATATTAGCGCGCGCGCCCTTTCCAAACAAACTCTAATTCAGAACCATCGAAACACAGACGACGGAACGTTCACTCGCTGCCTGTAAAAAAACCACATTCCCGCCCAGAATGTGAGTTGAGGAAAGGAGAGTAATTTGGAGTTTAGGATCAGAACTCGCAGGCGAATTATTTTCATTAATAATCTGACGGCACTTATAGTCAAGTCCAAAAACTTGGATATAGTTAAAAAGCAAACCGTTTCAAATTGGGAAAAGTGCTTCAAGGATAAACAATTCCACACGTCTGGTCGTTGAGTAGCCTGTTGGAAGGTTTTCATCTCCTTAAAACTTTTAAAGGTTTATTTCTTAACCAGTAACCCACGATGTAGGTGCATCTCTCGAGATAAATAACTGGTAAGTCTGTTTCATCAACTATAATCTTATAAAGAAAAGCTGTTTTAGTAGGCTATAATTCTAATTCGCACATACAGAACTTTACTGATTTTTTATTTCGTTACTTGTACAAAATGTTACCATGGCAATAATTTTCCGACAAGTCACTGTAAAACCTTTATTTATTTCCTTTCTTTTTTTATACGACATTAGGGACTAATGCCAAGTCACCGAACGACTTAAAACTATGGCATAACTGTTCGCATGTATGTTTTTGTATTTTCGTAAAGTAGTCTGCTTTAATTCAGGCTATATCGTTGCAGTCAGAGTCCGTTGATTAATATAGCCTACTTGTGATAACCTAAAAAAAAAACACCCGATCACACCAAATGTTATACAATAGCCTAAAGCTAGTCTCATTATAATTCAAGTGGAAGTCATAACACTTTATGGTATTGTGCCTGATTTTTCTTGTGTCTGCATGCCATATGTTAACTTCTGTGGTGGTAAAGTTTAAATAAGTTAATCTAAGAAATAAGAACACAGATAATTAGGCTATTGCAAAATAGTCACTGATAATATAATATAGATAGATATATAATTTTTTTTTAATATGACCTAATTCATTGCAGTATTGGCACAAAAACATTAGTGAACATTTCTACACCTTCACAAGCTAAAACCACATCCATGTCTCCTTCAGATTCAAAACTGTTTGTGTGATACAATCCAGCATACCTTTGCTATAAAAACATCTTAACTTAGCCTAAAACTAGCTTGCCAGTCTCCCAAACTGGTCTGCTGGCAGGTTTCATGTTGCTTAGACCATCTTAAACTACCTTAGACAAGATTAAACTAGCTAAAACAAAATCGTACTAACCTAAATGGTTTAAAAACATTTTGCGCAGGCATATTAAACCACATTTCCACTTCTTACTAACTGCTGTCAAGTCAGATAATATTTTCTTTGGTCTGTTTTTGTTTCTATTTGTTATCAGGAATCATAATGTGTGAAGAGGTGGAGTCCTTTCCCAACTTTCTCACTGGAAGGTGCTCATAGACGCCATCTGGCTGTTCAAAAGTGGTCGCGGAGACTGTGTGGAAAATGGATGACGAGCTTGAACCTGGCATGAATGTTATTATAGTTAGCCATTACAACCACTCGGGCAAGTGGGGAAGGCCAAAAAGCACTGGTACATACAAGACATCCTTCCTTATTTGCATCTGTGCTCTGATCGTGTTGGAGAACATCACTGTACTACTGGCACTATGGCGCAACAAGCGTTTCCACAGCCGCATGTACTTTCTCATTGGCAATCTGGCACTTTCGGACTTGTTAGCTGGAGTGGCGTACGTGGTTAACATATTCACCTCTGGCCGCAATACTTTTTTCCTCAGTCCTGGCCAGTGGCTGCTGCGAGAGGGGAGCATGTTTGTGGCACTTAGCGCTTCAACCTTCAGCTTGCTCGCTATTGGGATTGAGCGCCACATGACGATGGTTCGTCTACGGCCGTGTGAGACCGCAGGAAGAGGGAGGTTGCTAGCTCTCCTGGGAGCATGCTGGGCTGTTTCGGTCCTGCTGAGCGCCTTGCCTAGTCTCGGCTGGAACTGTTTGGGCCGAGTCCACACTTGCTCCACTGTCCTACCACTGTACGACAAAAGCTACATAGCCTTCTGCATCAGCGTTTTCACAGCCCTTCTAGCGGCAATCGTGGTGCTATACGTGCGCATCTACCTGCTAGTGACTTCCAGCGGGCGTAGAGTGAGTTCCCGGCCATCGGATCACTCGCTCGCACTTCTGCGCACGGTAGTGATAGTACTGGGAGTTTTTGTGGCCTGTTGGGCTCCCCTTTTTCTGCTATTGCTGCTGGATGTGGGATGCAGTCCAGAGCGGTGCCCGGTTCTCCATAAGGTGGACTGGTTCATTGCTCTGGCCGTGCTCAACTCCGCCCTCAACCCGCTCATCTACACGCTTTCCAGCCGTGAGATGCGGGCCGCCTTCTTCCGCGTGTTATGCTGCTGTTGCTGTCCAACGCAGCTGGACTCTATACCCACAGTGGCAGGGGCTGCACTCCCGGGAACCGTCATTCCCACAGCAGAGAACAGCAAATCAAGCATGGCTGGGGCGGCAAGTGGTGCAGCTAAGTCCTCCCTGATGCGAGGTAAAGTTCCCACCCCGTCAAACTCCCACCATCAGCATGGGGACACGTCGCCACCGGCTGTCACGCACCCCTCGGGGCCAGGTGGCCTACTGTCTGCGGTGCTGGTTAAAGCTGGGGCACTTCCTTCTTTGGGGAAGTTTTGAAAAAGATACTAGTGGAGTCAGCACAAGAGAGCGGGATTTTGTTATTTCCCAAGATGTTTGGCGACGGTTCTTTGCAATTATAGACTGTTCTTCAGCTCTCTGAGGATTACAAAACATGGATTTGCTTTCATACAAAGGCATCCATCCTTTGAGATTTCAAAGAGCAACAAACTCAGTCAAAGTGAGATTGAACAAACGCTGACCAAAGGATACACAAACTGAATCTACTTCTACATGTATTAATATTTATGAAACTGAGCATGTGCTGTGAGCACATAACATAGAGCCACTACAGAATGTAATCACTCGAAAAGCTTAGGTATGCAATCTTTTTTTATCAAAATAATCCAATTTGCATGAAGGAAAACACCTTAACAGTATTATGCATTATTATAGCACTCTGTGTGTATGACTGACCTTTAACATTTTCCCACAGTTTATTACTAGACAAAAAACATTTTGAATAGTTTGCTACCTATTACACAAGATGGCTGTAATTTACTTTAACAAGTTGAGTGTTTTAAAAAAGACTGTGGATGTTTATGGTTAATATTCTGTGGATCGGTTTACATGGCAGAATGTAAGATGAGGTTGTTGCATTGTGAATGTGTTGAAATTTTGATTGTTCTTCTCAATAGTACTTACTAACTGACATAAAACTGCCATACATTTTAAAGTGTGACTATAATATGTTAGTGTGAAGAAAACCAGGCATCTTATTTTGAGGTTGCCTTGTCTGTGCTTTTATTTGCATGTAACCACTAGAGGGAGCTGTGACATATGGAAATCGGCTGCACCACAGAGCAATAGTGAAAGCGCTGCAGCGCACACACATTTTATCTGAATGCAGTCCGAGCACTATTATTTAGTCACTTGGTAGATCCATCATAGTAGCATCGTAATAAATGGGTTTGCCTGTAAAAAAAATCATGATCAGTGGCACAAATCTTTGAGTCATAGTGCAGTAAATACTAACCAGAGCTGTGCATACATGTGCTAGTTTAGATCAGAAAGGTATTATCGGATATTAAGCTCAGTTGACAGCATTGGTTGAATGATTTTCAACATAATTTTGAGCACATCTGGGTTACAATAAGGTATTTAAAATGGGAAAATGAATTGGGCTAATCCATAAACATTAAAAAACTAGGGATTATTATAGTATAACCACAGGACATAAACAAAATGTATGTTATCAGTTTGTGGACATTTTTTTCCCCTGGTAATCAACATTATGCCACAAATGCTGTTCAATGAGCTCTACAACTCTACAACTGGTTAGTCGTACTTGAATCAGTTAGATAAAAGGCAGGAATTGTCCCCCAATTGTAAGTTGCTTTGGATAAAAGCGTCAGCTAAATGACTAAATGTAAATGTAAATGTAAATGAATTGCTTATTCATACTGCTTGCATTGTTTGAACAAAAAAAGAGGTTCAACATGAGTTTTTGTTCACGTTGAGAACATTGCGAGAACAAGTGACATTTTGTTGAAGAATGGTTTTTATAGCATTTGACAAGTGTGACATTTCAAGTAATTTACCATCCTAAGCTGTAGACGCTCTCTCTCCATCATAGTGATCTTTGCAGTCAGGTTGAGGAAAATAAATAGAATGTTAAACAAATCAAACTCATTAACAAGGCCTAAGCGGTTTCCTAGGTAAAATCATGTCTGCTGGCATCCCATAGCTAAGAATTCAAAGACACTCAGTATCACCAAATTCATTTGTCAAGACATTTCACACCAAACGATTGAAGTGCCATGAAGAATCAACATCAACAAACGGCTAAAGCATGATGTGTAATGTGTAACCTTGAGCAAAAACACAGCAACCCACAACGCAATGACAACAAGCTTTATACAAAGTCTTTGAAATAAGCGCACGCCACATAGAGGACATTAATCCTTTAAAGTGAGGTGTTACACACTTGCCACACACAATATGCCTCTACACCTCATGTAATGAATGGCTCTTTGCTCCAATGGATCAAAGCGCAGACCACTGAGCTATTGTGGATGGCCACTGTAGGAAACTTTTTCCTCGTCGAAGCAGAAAACCAGGAGACGTTGGGATATCTTTCATACAGAAGTCACTCTTTATTGAGGACTCGCTGTGCGTCGCTGCAGTCATCCAAGTCTGACTATAGCTCGGCACAGTAGAGTTTATATACATTTTAAGGGGGCGGGATTCATTCAGTGGAGGTGGAGACAATCTAAACAAAGCATGCAAATGCAATACAGGAATCAGCCCGTTACCGGAATTTCTCCAGCCCTGATCTCATCAGCATAACAGTGTCATTCAAATGCATAGGTGCTAATCCAATCAGTCTGACAGTCCTAATACAATCAGCATAACTACTCAAAGACTGGGGCAGAGGCACCAAGAGCCATTACAAACAAAAGGTGACTTTCTCAGTAATTTGGTTCATTTTACTAACAATAAGAGAACAGGAACAGACAGAAACCTCTTGCCACACCTTGCTTAAGACAATCATTTGTCCGATGCAATATACCCTAAACGACTTCACTTTAGTTTTTCATGTGATGCTATGTCAGAACATAGGATCAGCATATTTAAACAGATTCTTCAATTTGTAATCCCACAATTCCCCCTTTGAGAGTTCTAATAACTCTCACAAAATACAAATTTAGACACTTAAAAGTTCATTCTTGTAACTTGTGATCGTTACAGGCACATAGCACTTGCTCTGTGTTGATTGTCTGTAGTGACGAACGGCATGTTGACACAGAAACAAACATGCAGCTAGGGTCCGTTTAGTTCTTACGGGTAGTAATCTTTTCTGGTTGGAACTGTAATTTCCCCATGATGGGCATGGGTCAGTTGTTGAATTAAACACTTGATACTGTGGACGCATAGATAGTACACCAGTAGGAAAAACAACAGCAGAATAGCTATTTCCTTGATCCACAGCCAGGGTTTACCTAACAGGTTTCCGAACCATGAAGAATTGTCATCAGTCATCTGGTGTAATTTTGCTGAAAGATCAAGAATGTCAATCTTGATCATGTTGATGGATGACTGAAGTTCCCGTATGTGATTCTCTGCGTTGTGTATTTAATTTTTTTCCATGACAGTTGGCTTGGTAGGTGTTTGAACAAAAAAAGAGGTTCAACATGAGTTTTTGTTCACGTTGAGAACATTGCGAGAACAAGTGACATTTTGTTGAAGAATGGTTTTTATAGCATTTGACAAGTGTGACATTTCAAGTAATTTACCATCCTAAGCTGTAGACGCTCTCTCTCCATCATAGTGATCTTTGCAGTCAGGTTGAGGAAAATAAATAGAATGTTAAACAAATCAAACTCATTAACAAGGCCTAAGCGGTTTCCTAGGTAAAATCATGTCTGCTGGCATCCCATAGCTAAGAATTCAAAGACACTCAGTATCACCAAATTCATTTGTCAAGACATTTCACACCAAACGATTGAAGTGCCATGAAGAATCAACATCAACAAACGGCTAAAGCATGATGTGTAATGTGTAACCTTGAGCAAAAACACAGCAACCCACAACGCAATGACAACAAGCTTTATACAAAGTCTTTGAAATAAGCGCACGCCACATAGAGGACATTAATCCTTTAAAGTGAGGTGTTACACACTTGCCACACACAATATGCCTCTATACCTCATGTAATGAATGGCTCTTTGCTCCAATGGATCAAAGCGCAGACCACTGAGCTATTGTGGATGGCCACTATTGAGAATATTCATTTGTCTGTGTGCTTGTCAGTGCTGAGGGGAGTCTCAGTGGCTGAATACATCAGACTGGCACATTGCTTGGCCCAGCACTCAGTGTGAACAATGACTCCATCTGGACCAGCGACTCGGGATGTGCCAATACGAGAGCACTCAATTGATTTTCTCCCATTCGGGGACCAGGGGTCACATTTAACAAGCTTTCAAGGGTTGACTGAGGTAGAAGGTGTTTGTGTGTATGTGTGTTGCCTGGGAAATGTGTCAGGAACAAGATTTAGAAACCATAATGATGTCCTTGGTGCACTTCTGGTCAAGGTTTGGTATTGGACCTCCTCATTAGTCAGAGACCAGGCTTACTAACCCAAGACCTGAGATTGGGTGTAGAACAATTATCATTAGCTAGAGCATTGGGTTTAAAGGGAAAGTTAACCCAAAAATTTAAAATTGTGTCATTTACTCTAATGTTGTTCCAAACCTGTATGGCTTGCTTTCGTCTGGAGAACACAAAAGGAGATATTTTGAGTGGTTTTGGTCCATACACTGAAAGTCAATGGAATCCAAAACAATCTTTCTTTATATGGACAAAAACATTTCTCAAAATATCTCGCTACACAAAAGAAAGTCATACAAGTTTGAAACAACACAAGGGTGTGTAAATTGTCATTGAGTTGGCCAAAATTGTTGGTACCATTTGCTAGCACTTATTAGCGCGAGGCAGGATCCAGCATCCTTGCCTCAAAACCAAATACTGATCCAAACTGGATATAAAAGCAGGGATAAGATGCTTCAGTGCCAGACTTTGACAAGCTGTAGCCCGGCACAAGCCCAGTCGTCTTATTTGACATGGCAAGTGCCAATGAAAGGGTGCCCAAATTATGTCATAGTTCTTTTAAAAAAATGAAATCAACAAAATTGTGGAATACTAAAACAAAGGGTGGTTCTTCACTGTAAGAAATACTGCAAAAAGTGGACTTTTAGCTTGCCTTTGGGCACTACCCACAAAGGTACACTGTTGCAACTTATTTACCCTTAAAGTGTGTATATTAGTACATTAAGAGGAAGGTAAACCAAAGATGTGCCCTCAAGTGTTATAAGTTAAAGCAGGGGTGTCCACTCCTGCTCCTACAGGGCCACCTTCATGTATCTTCTTACTCTAATCCTAATTAAACCACCTGAAGCTAATCAAGGACTTCAGGATCGCTGGAAACTCACAGGCATGTATGGTGGAGCTAAATTTTGCAAGATGGTGTCCCTCCAGGAGCAAAGTTGGACACCCTAGAGCAGTGATGGGCAAACTTTGCCCCTTTGATTTTAGGTGTAAGTTTAGGTTAGGCATAGGGTTTGGCCTGTGATTATTTGATAAGAATCTTGTCTCAAGACCAAGGATATTGAACCAGGAACATTCCTGCTTGGCTTAATCACATCACAAGAACACCTGAATTACTATCCTGAGACCTGGAATGATCTGTCCTTAACCTCTGAAGTAGAGCTGAGGATACATTCAATCCTCCCCCAGATCCCAGTCTTTTTCAATCCATAACAATAGCCTTCAGCTGGTCCTTATGCGAACGGCATCTGACTGGGCTTTAGGAGATAAGCTCTCCAGGATGAGGTCTTTATCTAGGCTAGCTGCCCACAAGGGTGGGAGGAGAGTTCAAAGGTCAGATGTCAGTAAATTAATAGATGGTATAAGTTGCCAGTCCTCACCGTAATGAAATCCAGATGACACGTCGCTTGAGTGCCGGTAACACAATAATGACAGTAGCTTTTGCGAATGCTATTGATTTTTTCCACCCTTCGGTGCACACCTGGGCCCCCTTTTCACTGCTCGGCTTTTGTCTGAGCTTGCGGCTAAGAAATGCCTCTCTTTGTAAGGCCTAATTATTCCATGACTAGTAAGAGCCTAATTACCAGAGGAATTAGTGCGGCGCTCATTGTGAGGAAGACGTCGTAGGGCTTTTGAGGTATTGACACAGTAGATGAGATCCTCCTTTCAGCTGTTTAAATTTTGACCGATCTCTGGTTACAGTCTAGCAGACACACCTGTCGAAACGGCTTTCCCTCCAAGACTGAGTGTGCGCCTGTTTGTGGAATGTCTGAGCGAGATTAATGTGTCTGTCTCTGACAATGTGATACGAGGCGCTCGAGACGCACATGTGGACATGCCTGGATGTGTGTCAGAGCAGCTGGGAACAATCGGAACAAGTAGCCAACACAGAAGCCACTAGCATTGGATGCCATCCACTTTAGGATCATACGTTTTTGGGCTTGATTGAGATTGGTGTGGTTTGAGTGTGAAATTATTCCTGGCTCTGCTCTGATCGCAGGTGTCTTTTTCAGTGAGCGCATCTGATAGATTATTATGTGCTGCCAAATATGCACACATGCACAATAGTGAGGCATAACCTAAATTGTGATAGACATCTCGAAGCACACCAAAATGTTATTGCATTAAAAGAAATGCCAAAAATGTGCTTGCAAACAACCCTTAATTTCCCCCCGTTTTATCTCACCATCTTCCGTACCGAAGATGGAGGGACGAGGACTGATCTGAACCACCTTCCCCACCCGTCACACCAGTAATCATTCTCCGCCGTTTCATTTGGCAGTGTAATGAAAGCAATCCCAGAACGCTTCGCTTCGGCAGAACAGAGATAATGAGGAAACACACACACATGAACACACAAACATCCCTGCATGATTTAGGAAGACGGTCTTTGGTGGGCCACAATGGGAAAAGCAAAAAGTTCACAATCGTGCTTAACATTCAGTCTTTGCAATCTTTTTGTGCATGGCACATGCTCCCAGGATACAAAAAAAAAACCATTAACGCATCTTTCTGTCAATCTCAACACCATCTTTTTTGTCTCTTGATAATAAACAATGTGAAGCTATTAAAGTAATATGCATGGCAAGCTACAGCAATTAAATTGACTACTGGTGCTTGCTACAATATCAGTGTCGTAGCTCATACACTAAGGTTTAAGTATTTACGTAATCTGTGGTTACTACCGGACGGTTACTTTAAAGGGTTAGTTCACCCAAAAATGAAATTTCTGTCATTGGTTACTCACCCTGATGTCATTCCAAATGAGCAAGACCTTTGTTCATCTTCAGAACAATTAAGATATTTTTGATGAAATCCGAGAGCTTTCTGACCCTGCATAGACAGCAATGCAACTGACACGTTGAAGGCCCAGAAAGGTAGTAAGGACATTGTTAATACAGTCCATGTGGCATCAGTGGTTCAACCGTAATGTTGTGAAGCTACGAGAATACTTTTTGTGCACAAAGAAAACTATTTCTTCTCTATCATGTCAGTCTTCAACGCACGTTCACGAGAGTACCATGCATGCGTTTGGTGCTGCTGATGCAGGAGCCGGCATTCTGACAGAACCCAGAGGCTTTGCGGCTTGTTTGCAAGCAGACGAATGCACACACATGCGTCGTGGTGTTCTCGTGAACGTGCATCAAAGACTGACATGGAAGATATTGTTGAATTAAGTCAACAATTCAAACAAAAATAACGACTTAATTCAACAATATCTTATCTTCCACGTCAGTCTTTGATGCACGTTCAAGAGAACACCACGACGCATGTGTGTGCATTCATCTGCTTGCAAACAAGCCGCAAAGCATCCACCTAGAACTCCCCAACAAGCACCCAACTACCCAGAATTTCCTCAAATCCACCTAGAACACACTAACAACTATTTAGAACATTGCAGGAACCACCTAGGACCCCATAGCAAACACCCAACTACCTAGAACACTCTAGTGGGCACTAAGAACATCCTAGCAATAACTTAGAACTTAGCAACAGCCCAACGACCCAGAATTCCCAAGTGGCCACAGAGAACACCCTAACAACCACCTAGAACATTCTCGCATAAAGCTTGCCACAGCGCACCGGCAGAAGTAATGATTTTGAATGCATCAGGGAAAAAAAACAGCAAGAAGACTCTCTTAACATTATAATAATTCATTGGTAAGTGTTTTCTGAATTTCGGGCTACAGTGATGAAGTCGACGACACTGTCATCTCCACAGTGGACGTTCACATTTCATACGGATAACATAATCTGAAAATATTTGTTTTCCATTTGAATTGGTTCATTTAAATGTAGATATCTTCTATAGATATATTTTTCATGTCTGTGAGGCAATAATACATGGAGTTTCGGTTCTTCGGCTCCAGACCTAGACGGCAGAAAGAAACACCCAACTACCTAGAACACTCTAGTGGGCACTAAGAACATCCTAGCAATAACTTAGAACTTAGCAACAGCCCAACGACCCAGAATTCCCAAGTGGCCACAGAGAACACCCTAACAACCACCTAGAACATTCTCGCATAAAGCTTGCCACAGCGCACCGGCAGAAGTAATGATTTTGAATGCATCAGGGGAAAAAAACAGCAAGAAGACTCTCTTAACATTATAATAATTCATTGGTAAGTGTTTTCTGAATTTCGGGCTACAGTGATGAAGTCGACGACACTGTCATCTCCACAGTGGACATTCACATTTCATACGGATAACATAATCTGAAAATATTTGTTTTCCATTTGAATTGGTTCATTTAAATGTAGATATCTTCTATAGATATATTTTTCATGTCTGTGAGGCAATAATACATGGAGTTTCGGTTCTTCGGCTCCAGACCTAGACGGCAGAAAGCACGTTTTCTTGTTATTTTGAGTGCACACAAATAAAAGTAGACCTTTCACAGATTCGAAAGATGTATTACTCATATCTATATGAGCAAAAATGATGGAGTATTTTAAGTTCAATGCAAATTATTGCAACGGTGCTTCCAAGTTAACTGTCATGCAGTGAGCGCGCTACTGTTCAGCTTCCACATTCCGCACAAACACTTCAATAGCACATTTTTCTAGGTTAACGTTAGTGCGAGCGGCCATGTAATGTTGCTGCTACTTACATGTTTTGATGATAAGCCATGTTTAGTCGATGAAAAAAATTAACGTTTACATGTCCTGACTGATGTACTGTAATTACCACAGAGACCAGCTGTTAATGATCTGTCCGTCAAGGACTACGCCACTTTCTGTGATTTCTTTTATGCAACTAGGCAACTAATGAAATTTTGATCAACAAAGCCTCTTTTCATCGACTAATGGCTAGTTGACTATTAGGGGGCAGCCCTACCTACAAATCACTTATAACCAGAGACGGACAAAGTACTCACCTCCATTACTTGAGTGAAAGTACAGATACCGCTGGTCAGACATTACTCCATTACAAGTAAAAGTTGTAAAGACAGATTTTTACTTAAGTAAAAGTACAGAAGTACTTGCTTTTAAAAGTACGTAAGTACTAAAAGTAAATTTCCTTTTCCAAGGTATTACCTTACCAAATAAATCATGGTAATAATCAAGTTTTTTTTTTTGATGCTGCAATACCATGCCAGTACTGTGGTATTTTTAAAAGTATTTTACAAAAACGGAACACAAAAAACAAGCACAAAACTAAACAAAAAATACTTTAACCTGTTTTATAACATACACATATTAAATATGGCTGAAAATCAAACAAATGTTTACCCAAAATAAAATAAAGTTAATAATAATAATAAAAATACTTTGCTCTGTTCTATGAAATGTAATAACACATTATATGACATATCAAATTAAGGAAATAGATGTAAGATATACATATATACAATGCACAATGATTAAAAATTATATTATATAAAAATTAAGGAACCTAATGTATAATATACCAAATTAAATATATATATATTTATTATATATTATAAAATATAAATGGAAATAAATGTAAGATACAGATATGTATAATGCAAAATATAATTACATTTAATATAACACATTATATATTATATTATATATAAATGTACAGTATATATTTATAAAATACACAATTGAAAAATATAATTATTATTTTTATAATTTTAAGAACTAAATATAAGGTATATACACAAGTAAACAAATGTAAAAATATTGAAAATATTAATATATTATTATACAAAATTAAGGAAATAATGTAAGATATACATATATGAAATGCACAAAAAAATTTAAAACATTATATTAGCAATCTTTTCTTTTTTTGAAACAATTATTTTCTTTGAAAAGATTAACTCTACTGAGGGGTGAAAAAAATTGTAGGTAAGAATGAAGAACAAAAACAACTAAGATACAGACAACTAGACACAAATGAAGCAAAACACAAGGCAATTAGCTGAAATGGGGTAATGGGGATGAGATTTGTTCACTTAATTTAACGGTAATGGAAGGAATGGAGAAATAAAATGTTGCTGTGGCTGATGGAGGAAGAGATGCAGCGCTGTACCTCAGAGAGAGAGAGTAGTCCAAGCGACTGGTCTCGCTGTTTCGTACCAAATAACTGCACTCCTTACAGAGGGTCAGCAGGGACTCGGCCTCTGAGCGCGAGAGAGCGCCGTGATACCATCTGAAAGACAGCATGCACGCAAAGAGGTCAGCAAATCATAACAAGTCATTAACATATAGAGGTCTTAAAGGTACAGTAACAAAAACAGCTCATTTAATTCTAAGGGTCAAAGAGGATAGAAAATATTCCTTAGAAAACAAAATCAACGGTTTAATCATACTTCAAATGTGTTGAATATGACACCTGTAAAATGAGCATGTGTGTTCGTGGCATGTTTTCCTGTGAGACCCCAGCTGCCGTCTCATATGTCTGGGGAATTCTGTATCCTGAACAGCTGACTAATTTGCAGCAATATTTTGGATGCACTTGACTGCACTTTCTAATGGCCCAAGCCTGCACACCGCCCACATTAATCATATTCTCATAGCCATAAAACAATAACACACTAGGTTGATGTTCCCACAGGCGCGAGACGTCACACTGAGACCATCAAGTGCCTTGAAAATGTCAAAAATGCTAATTCTGTCACCAGTTACTCACCCTCATGTCGTTCCAAACCTGTATGACTTTTTATTTTCTCTGTGGAAACCAAAAGAAAAAAATGTCTTGATGTTTTGGACCCCATTGACTTTCATTGTACCATTGCGGCATTCTTTGAAATATCTTCCACAGAGGAAAGTACATACATTCAGGTTTGGAACGACATGAGGGTGAGTAACTGATGACAGAATTTCAATGTAGTGGCCACAAGATGTATTATGGGATAGCATTCTAATTGCGGCATTTTTAGCTTAGCTGTCTCTGTTCCTCTCTTAATTCTTTCTTCAAACCTCTAATGGTTTGTGGTGAGTGCTGGACGTACACTTGTTTCTCCAGGGGCAGGGTGGGATCCACTCTCTCGCCGATCATTGAATGAGGTTCGCTGGGCTTGCGTAGCTTCATGCTGCCTGTGGTTGGCAGAGGCCTGGGACACCTCAGGCGCTCTGTAGGAGAACAGGAACGGTCCCACTCAGCACCCTCAAACTGCACTGCATGGGCACAGTGAGAGAAAATGACTTAATTCAATGTCAAAGAGCAGTAGAAAAGTGATTGAAAAAGTTTGTCAGTTTTATAACATTGCATAGTAACCAGGAATGACATGACAAAACAATAAAACTCGTTCATGATAATCACAGATTTAGGGTTCCCATGATGAATGGTTATGTGGCATAATGTGAATGCAGTTGACAAATTGGTTTCTGTCTTAGAGAATCTTGTTTCTCAAAGTCCAAGAGGGTCCTTTAGGTGCCGTTTTGCAAATTCCAAGTGTGTTTTCATGTGTCTCCACTGAGGAGAGGATTGACTTTGGCCACACCGCCATAAAAACTGGACTGGTGGAGTGTTGCAGTGATGTTTGTCCTTCTGTAGGTTTCTCCCATCTGCATATATGATCATGGAGCTCAACTAGAGTGACCATCAGCTTCTTGGTCACCAGTCTAGACAAGGCCCTTCTCCATCAATTGCTCAGTTTGGCTCAGCGACCAGCTCTTGGAAGAGTCCTGGTTGTGCCAAACTTCTTCCATTTGAGAATTACGCAAGCCACTGTGCTCTTTGGAACCTTCAGTGCAGCAGGAATTTTTTTGTTGCCTTCCCCAGATCTGTGCCTCGACACAATCCTGTCTCTGAGCTCTGCAGGCAGTTCTTTTGAACTCATGGCTTGGTTTTCGCTCTGATATGCATTGTCAGCTGTGAGGCCTTTTATAGAGAGGTGTGTGCCTTTCCAAATCATGTCCAATCAATTTATTTTACCACAGGTGGACTCCAATCAAGGTGTAGAAACATCTCAGCAATGATCAAGAGAAATGGGAGGCACCTGAGCAAAATTTCAAGTTTTGTTGCAAAGGGTCTGAATACTTGTGTAAATGTGATATTTCAGTTTTTTTCTTTTTAATACAATTACAGACATTTCTAAAATTCAGTTTTCACTTTGTCATTATGAGGTACAGAGTGTAGATTAATAAGAAAAAAATGTATTTAAACAATTGTAATATCAGGCTGCAACATAACAAAACTGAAAATTGTGTATATGAGTCACATCATGCCTGGTTAGGACAGTTAACAATACTTGTATTGCAGAACAGGAGGAGTCCAAACCAAAACAGCAAGGAGTAACAATAGAGGGTTGTAGGAAATTAAGGTGGCACGTTTATAACGCAAACATACCAGGTTTCAGAGCCAAAAAAACATCATGTGAAAAGAGACCTGTGGATCCAGAGGCGGGGTGGAATCAAACTCAAGTATCAATCAAGCAGGGATGCACAAGTTTTTGGCACCTTATCAGTTATTGACCAATATTTTTACATTTTGGCATTTAATTCTACATGCTTCTTTCTCACATTGTAACATTTAGATTATCATTGCCACCCCTAATTCAACTTGCCGTTTAAATCTGCCAATATTCAAGTCTTGAAGTTTAAATCTGCCAATATTTTTTAATTTATCAGTAAATTTATCATTAGGATGGATATTTAATTTTGCATGCTCACTTGTTTTTACATTTAGTAGGGATGCACGATATTATCACGCGATTAGATCACATCAGCAGTGTGGTCATTCTTGAAGCAAACTTTTGCCTGAACGGTGATTAGATTCTCTGTTTTGGATCGTTGAATGCAAGTACAAAACGATGTGTCCGTTGTATGATTGTGTCAACAGTACAGCAGCAGAAACAGCCTCCCCTGGGTCCTAATGCCCATTAAATAAGGCCTTTTATTTATTTAAAATTATTGATTTTAGTTTTTAGTCTTTTAGAATGACAAAATCCACCATTTATTGATGATCGAAATGGAAAATGGAATGGACACAAAATGGAAATAATTATCACCTTATCTGGAATTAGCTTTTATTTTTATATTTTCCATTTTTATTTCAATTTTAGCATAAGTTTAAGTAATTTTTATTGCTTTTGTCATTTTTATTAACTTTTGTATTTTTTAAATATTTCAATTTTGCCTGATTTTATTTTAATTAATATTGTTACAACTTTAAATCAACTTGTTCTCATTTTTGTTTAAGTTTAAAATTTTCATCTTTCATCAAATAACGTTTATATCAGTTTACTTCAGCTTTATGTCAATTAACGAAAATGATTTTGAATAGTTTTAGCTAAGGATAACAACACTGATATTGGCTAGAATTGTAATATGGTGTCATCCCAAGTGACAACAGAACTGGAAGACAGAACTGACCCCATGCAGTCATCACATGCTACTGTGATGAGAGCAGCATGAGTGGGAGCGATTTAAATCAAATGGGAAGCAAACGGGAGGTTTCCAGCAAAACAGTGACTCAGCAAGCTCGACAGATACAGGACACTGGAGGGGCAGCAGTGGGGAGGAGGGGTCAAAGTTCACCTTGCTCGCCAAAGATGGGCTCCTCCTCCAGCTGTCCGACCGGAGGAGGCCACGGCAGCTCGGTCAGATCTTTCACATCTATGTCGGCGAAGAGCGAGCGTGTGATGCAGAGAGTGAAAGACAGAGAGAGAATGGTGAGAAACAGATAACTGAGAAAAGAGAGACAATCCACCGATGTCAGTCTTCACGCATTGCTTATCAGGCCGGAAATGCAATGTGAGAGCTGACTCAACATCTAATTACCATCTCAATCCCATAAATCTCATTACCAACACCTATATACACACTCAAACAGGAGCCACTGCGATGTATTCATGCTAGAGATGCACAGTTTTCTGCTTTTGAATTCCAATACTTTCAGAATATGTAAAGAATTCCATGAAGAACTTAATTGATGTATGTTCCACTAAACAACAAAAGTGCAAACCTTATCTTATTCTCAGATAATTTTAGGAATTGTTTTTATTTAACTACCAATTCAGCTAGTTAGAATGGGTAAACTTTAAAAAGTAAAATTATCGGCCCAAAAATTCCACATTTGTGCATCCCAATCATCTCAATTCCAACTCACACACTTAAATGGGGCACCTTGTAACGCATACAAGCGCATCACACTCTCAAACAGGATTACAAGATGAAGAATAGGCCATAGGGGAGATGTGTGACATCTTTATAAACAGACCACCATCCGACGCCTCCACCTCCTTCATCGCGCCCTCTCGAAAAGAAGACGACGGGGTGATGTTTGGAAAAAAGAAACAGGCGGGCCCATACATCCCCCCGCTGACTGGTGAATTATTGAAGAGAATGTCACAGACTCTTTCGCCCCGCTCCCTGTGCATTATTGATGCCTGGCGCGGTACAATGGTCCCATCTCGAGAACTAGAATCAGAGAGTGGACCCACTAATCCTCCTTCAAACCCGGCTAACCCTATAAATAATCTGCCTAATTCCACCAATAATGCAGATGATTTCACAAATAATCCAGTGTAATTCTTAATGAACCAACTGAAGTGACCAACCATGCAGATGAGCTATACTACACTATACTACTACATCTGGACTCTCTCTCTCTCTATATATATATTACAGTGTTGGGGAAAGTTACTTTTAAAAGTAATGCATTACAATATTGCGTTACTCCATAAAAAAGTAACTAATTACGTTACTTAGTTACTTTTTATGGAAAGTAATGCGTTACGTTACTTTTGCATTACTTTTTAAATCTGGACAGGGCTTGCTTGTTTGTTTTTAAAATAAAAAAGTTTTATTTTTGGCAAATATAAAAGCCTTTTCACACCAAATGTGAAATGAATAAGCCTCAGGCTGAAGGGAAAGTAAATTTACGTCCGTACAGTAGAATGCAGAAGAAGAAATTTCAACACACTTCAGCGATAAAAAAAGATTTTTGATGAAACAAATGTTTGTCTAGAGTAATTTTTGCTTATTAGTACGATTGAACTGGATCATCGAAGGTCAGAAGCAAAGACATTGGTTAATAGAATGGGATTAAATACATAAAGGATATTTGTGTTTTTTAACATTTAATTATTGTTGCATTATTTTTATTCATTTTGAGGAATACTGAATTAGTTTTTTTTTTGTTTTTTGTGAGTGAGATGAATTAATGCATATACATATTTATTTTAGAGTAACATCTTCTGATTTCTGTCACCATGGCAACACCAGAGCTGTCAATCAATTTGAAAAAGTAACTCAGATATTCTCTTGTAAATTAAAAAGTAATGCATTACTTTACTAGTTACTTGAAAAAAGTAATCTGATTACGTAACTCGCGTTACTTGTAATGCGTTACCCCCAACACTGTATTTCAGTGTGTATTAAAAAGAAAAAAACAACATGACTTGGGCCCAACTTTGACAATCAGCCAGTGATCAGATACTTTAGTGTGCAAGTTGCACTTAAATACATGTAAATGTGCACCAACAATTTGCAGACAAACAAAACTAATCACATTTTTTCCCTTTGTCCTCTCATTCTATGCTATATTAAACCCCAAGGGGTGTTTGAATTTAAAGCAAGCATGAAATCCAAACTCTTCAAGCAGATTAAATTCAGAATCAAGTAATCCATGTAAATGCTGTGACAACAGGGGGCCCTGTGCAATTAGTATGCTGGCTAGTGCTAATGCAATTAGGCAAACCAGACAGCTAGAGCTGGGAGCCGTGGACATCGAGGAAGGGCCCGTATTTCCATTTTATTCCAGAGGACACAAGTGTGCGTATCAGAATAAGAGAAATAAATGTTTCTGTTTTCTAATTTAACAGTCTTAACTTTATACACTGAAAATAAACCAAGAAAAATAAATGTACTGTTGCTATAGGGACTTCTGTCAGTAAACAAGCCTAGAGCAGAGAGGCTGTTGGAAAAAAATAACCATTTAGAGGAATCTCTTAGGTGGATCCATCAAAGTGGCAAGATGAGGAACACAATGGACCACCTAGAGGAATAAAACGCTCTCATTTGAGGGTACATAAACAAGCATGACAGGCAAATTCTCTCTGAATGTCCCAATGGAAATACAAGCAAACACTTTAGACAACTCGTGCATCTTCGGAAGCGGAGCTGCACGGAAACTTAAAAAAAATGTTGTGCACGCCACCATGCGAAACGACTTCGCGCGTACTCAAAGCGAACTTGCGGACGCTTGAGTATAAATCAGCCTTGAGCGTGTGTGCCTTAGATACAGTGAAGACAGCACGTTAGTTTAGAACTCTTCTCATTTTTTTTTATTGTAGAGAGTGTGTTAATTTGTGCAATGATAACCTACCAGAAACGTAAATTATTTTTTAAATATATTAGAATGAGTACATTACAATATAAATTTATTAGAACAAGTACATTATTATTTATGGGCTTAAAAACAAGATGCAAACAATCAGAATATTGTACCTGGTGGGGAGTGCACAATGTAAACATGAAACATATGCAATTACCTATATTGTATTGTGGTACAGTTATGGAGGCCCTTCATAATGCAGAGGTCAACTACCTGCTCTGCCAATAGTTAGAAATGGCACTATAGTAAGCAGTGTTTAATAAACAGCTGTTTTTCTAAATTCTGCTGAGGTGAAATTCAGTGCAGTCATGTATCGTGATACGTATCGTATCGTGGCCTCTGTATCGTGATACGTATTGTATCGTGACTTTGCTGGTGATACACAGCCCTAATATACACATACATATACAGTGGTGTGAAAAGGTGTTTGCCCCCTTCCTGTTTTTTAAAATTTTTGCATATTTGTCACACTTAAAAGATTCAGATCATCAAACAAATTTTTATATTACACAAAGATAATGCAAGTAAATACAAAATGCCGTTTTTAAATGATTCTTTATTTTATTAAGGGAAAAAAGCTGTCCAAACCTGCCTGGCCCTACGTGAAAAAGTAATTACCCCCTAAATGTAATAACTGGTTGTGGCACGCTTTGCAGCAACAACTGCAATCAAGTGTTTGTGATAACTGGCAATGAGTCTTTCACATCGCTGTGGAGGAATTTTGGCCGACTCTTCTTTGCAGAATTGTTTCAATTCAGCCACATTGGAGGGTTTTCGAGCATGAATGGACTGTTTAAGCATCTCAATCGGATTTAAGTCCGGACTTTGATTTGGCCACTCCAAAACCTTAATTTAGTTTTTCTTTAGCCATTCAGAGGTGGACTTGCTGGTGTGTTTGGGATCATTGTCCTGCTACATAACCCAAGTGCGCTTGAGCTTGAGGTCACAAACTGATGGCCGGACATTCTCCTTCAGGATTTTCTGATAGAGTGCAGAATTCATGGTTCCATCAGTTATGGCAAGTCGTCCAGGTCCTGAAGCTGCAAAGCAGCCCCAGTATGTATATATATATACATATATATATGTGTATATATATATATATATATATAGGCTATATGTTGCTCCATTTTGAGTTAAATCCTATGAAGAGTGTTAAATCAATTATGAAGTTATGCTTCAGTTAGCATACTACTGTAAGATGTCAAAGCAGCTTGCTAAGCTACAAAAACATTTTTGTCCTTTTAGAAATCAGTGAGCTAATTAACATATGACTGCTATGTAAGTACCTTTTATGTATTTAGCAACTTGATGGCAGTGCTTTTACTCATTTTACATTCAAAGAGCTTAGCCAATCAGAATGTTGGTCATTAGCATACACCAAAAGTGAATTTAATTATTTGCACGAGTAGATACAACATACAAAGTCAATGCAAATGTGCGAATACACATGAATTTGCACAGGCCAGCATGAAAGATGTGAATTGTGTGACGCAATAGCCACAAACATGCGATATTCGTCTCAGTCGTGTCTTCTGCTCAAGTTGAACAACTCAAACTCAAGCGGGACATTCGAATGACGTGTTGTCGCGCAAGCCAATCGGCAAAGAGCTTATTGACACGTCCAGTTGTATCAGAAAATGGAGGAAAGCATGCACAATGTTTTTATTCATGTAAGTGACGCGAAAAACATCCCGTGAGTAATCTGGAGCGATTTCACATTCAGAGAGTCTAGCCAATGAGAATGATATTCATTAGCATATGGTCTCAAAGATACAGTAGCAAAATGTAACATAAGTGGCCCTCAGGAAAAAAGTAACATTTTCCCAGCTGTTTGCGCTAGTTTTTGGCATGATCGCTCAGTGTAATTCGTATAAAACATGTCCCAAACTCCTTTGCTTGTGTTTTGACATTTCTTGACAACAGATACTTTTGTTTTCGTGATGGTGGTGCTGTTGCTCATTTCACAAAGAGGTTAACTAATCAGAATAGTAGTTATTAGCATATAGCCTTAAAGGTATAGTAGCGAAATGTATTAACGTCAATGTCCCTGAGGGGAAAAATAAGATTTTCATTAGTTTTTTTCGTAATGGTAGCACTGTTACTTATTTTACATTCAAAGAGGTAAGCCAATCATTATAGTGGGTCATTACCATATAGTCTTAAATAGGGATGCATGATATTGGATTTTTGCCGATATCCGATATGCCGATAATGTTCAACTCATTTTGGCCGATAGCTGATGCTGATACCGATATATAATTATTTTTAATTTTGGTTAGTTTTAACTTATTTGTTATTCTAACTTATTTGTTAGAATTAAATAAACAATAATAAAGTACTTTTATAATGATAGTACATTGAAGATTTGAAAATAATTATAAATAAACTATATATTAAACCACTGCTTTTTTTCCAGAAAGATGCAGTGGTAACCTTAACATTTTATTTTATGATTTAACATTTGTAAATGGTCTAAAGCAAAAGAGTTGTAAAAAATCTGAAAATCTTTTAGAACTCATAATTAGTTTAAAATATATAACATATTACACATTAATGAACAAATCAGTATATGTATAATGATTTAATTTAAGTATCATGTTTGAGATTTTTTTTTTTTGTTCACGTAAGCTATAGCTTCTGACCTTTAAATCAAAACATACTTATGATTTATGGCATCAATTACTGTTTTATTTAATCAGAAACAGTCTAAATATTATTTGTGTATTTTGCTTTCATTTTATTAGAAGTAGGCCAACAGTGCCCCCTATGGAATTAAAACTCCTTACTGAGTGGGCATTAGGACCCGGGGCAGGCTGCTGCTGCTGCCACTGCACATGCTATTACGGATTACTGTATCATACACCGAACGTGTCATTCTGTACGTGCTTTCTTCGTTTAAATGCAGCGATCCAAAACAGTGAATCTAATCACCATTCATGCAAAACTTTGCTCCAAGAGCTGACGTGATCTAATCACTAGCACACCGTGAGCACATGTGAGTTAATGTATTCTTCTTATCGGCAAGACATATCGGCATAATTTTTCATATCGGGCCAATGCCGATATTTATATTTAAAGTCATTATTGGCCGATTCCGATATTGGTCTGATGCGATATCGTGCGTCTCTAATCTTAAAGGTATAGTAACACATACTAATACTAATGTGTCCCTCAGGTATAAAATAAAGTTTTCACAGCTGTTTGCAATGCTTTTTAGCACAATCTTTCAGTGTTATGTCGTATAAAACATATCCCAGACTCCTTTGCTTATACGCTGACATGCCTTCACAACAGATGGTTTGGTTTTATTTGCATTTCAGCTCCATTTTCCATCTCGGTTCGGTTGTTAAAAGTGTGACTATGACGGTAAAATCTTGGCCCCAGTCCAGTGAGCCTTAATTAGGCCATTGCAAAGCTGTCACTATCCACTCAATTACCCCAATCACTTAAGCCACACGGCTGCCCGGCACGTCCCTCAAGCCTCTCTGCACTCATTACCATGCTAATCAACCGCAGAGATGCATTCAGCAACACGCCACAGACTGTAGATCATCGAGTCACACCGGTAGAGGATGTGAACGGTGGTATAGCTGTCCGTCATTTTGTCCATCAATACTTGTATGTGTTCTTGACTTGGTTTTGGGGTTTAAAGGAGTCACAGAATAAAGGATTGTGCAAAGTGGAAAAATAATAGACGTATTTTCGAATGTGTCCCCTTTAAAACTTCTTACACACTTTTCTTGGAAGGCTTCGGCCCAAACCGAAGTGCCATTGGATCAATTGTGTGGAGGATTTGGTTTGGCTGCAAGGGCTGCTGAGGGAACATGGTTGGTGTGAGTGAAATAGAGAGAGAAAGTGGTGGCTCGCATGTCCCGGGTCTGTCAAGCGGCTGTAAGCAAGCCCGGGGGAAGCGAGAATGGCTCCTATATCAATTTATTTCTCTCTCTTTCTCTCTTTTTCTCTTTGTGACAGTAATGAAAAGGCATGTCCTGGTAATTCGCTCTCGTGCAAATACACTGAGGCAGGAGAGAGAGGGATACATGCGGGGGGGATGGAAGAGGGAATATCATCTCACTTAGGAGGAAAAATGAAAGAGAGAGAGAGGAAAGAGGGCGGTAAGTGGTTTACAGAAGATAAAAAGCTCAGACAGTGGAGCATAAAAGGATGAATGTAATGAAAGCGGAGAAATGGGATTTTCTTAGTACTGTTTTCCGGTAATTACAAGAACAATAAGTGAGGTAAATAGCACATTAACTTTATTTGTCATTGTGACCATTAATACGGTCTCTGTGCGGTAAATATAAATAGATTTTTCCCAGTTTTCTCAAATTTTACTTGATTTAGGTGATGTACAAAATATTTGCTATTCACAATGACTTGGTGACAAGGTAAAATTAATCAATGCTATAAATGCTGTGATTGTTTATATGCTATATAAAGTATTAAAATGTAATATATATAATATGTATATGTGTGTGGCTGTGAAAAAAGTAATTATTGTGCAGGTAAATATGAATAAATATGTATATAATTACAGAAAATAAAATAGAAATTACAGAAATTTGATAGAAATCTATCAAATATGCATAATGATATATTTATATGTATGGATGGATGATAAAATTATGCATTAATTTGTAAATATTCTTGTTACTTTTGTGAAAAACAATAGAAAAAGATATATATTGAATATTGTAAAATGGCAGCAAAATATTCAGATGTAGCAATATCTCAGGCTTAATTGTCACATTAGCATTAAAATCTGTGCACGTTAGCTGCCACAACATGTTAATTGAATCCAGACACCATGAAAAAAAAAGCCTCCAGATGAGGTTTTACAGCTCACATAAAATGCTACCAAAGCATAAAGCGCATTAAGAGTTTGTTTGCACCTTTGGTAATAACATCTATTGTGTAAATTGAGACTTAATCACAGTTTTCCACTGATGTAATATTGTTTATTTTTATTACATGCTCAAATGAGGCTTTCATTATTCCAGATGGGCTCTCGCACTTAGAGTAATCTGCCATCTCTGCACATTTCTAGCCAGAGATGCATTTCTCTATAGCCTTGTGCTTTGGTAGTAATGATGTACGAATGCTGTGGCCATCTGCCCCAGCGTGATGTATTGTAGCCCAGAGATGACCTTTGTGGCGAGTGGCTGGCGCTCTTCAGTGTGGGTTTTTAGCCCACTAACAGGCACTGATGCGCTGCCCTTTGTCAGCCTGACTGGGTCTGACAGGCATGCTGGAACCGCAGGAGTGATGGGACAGTTAATGTAGAGCATTACAGTCATACAGTGAAGAGCTGGGAACGTCTCGAGCCAGTGTTAGATGGTTGTACACCTGTAGGTCTATAGAATTAGAGAACATGGTATGTAAATCTCTGTCTGTATAGATCTATTAGGCACAGACCAAACTGCCCTTAAAACCATCAAGTATCAAAAAAAAAGTGTTGTTTGGTACCAAATTTCGATAATCTCGTCCACACTACGTGACTAAAAAAAACGCATGTTACGTGACCATCATGCTACACTACATAAGAAGATTTGTAAGATGTATACTACACATTTACTCAAAACTCACTTCAAACCACTATCGAGTGCTTGTAATAACTTCCGATTGCGATCTAATGTGTGTTTTGGCCATATAATGTTGCTGAAATTTGTAGCCTTTTGTATCAAGCTAATTGCTATACCGGCTTACCATTTCTCACGCAAACACCCTGTATTGTTATGAAAATAGGCCGAATCTTATGAAAACCACATGCAAATCATACTGTCGTAATCATGTATTTATTAGCTTCATGTTTCATCCATAGAAATGTTTCTTATGTACAGAACTGAAAACGGAAGTGTAATGGATGTTTATAAAAGTGTGAAAATGTCAACAAGCTGAAGAAATAAAATGAAAGTTTTTTTTTGAGAAAATGTGTAATGTAGTCTTGTTAAAACTATTTCCTAAAATTGGTATCGGGAAAAAGTATCGTTCAGGAACCGGTATCAAAGTAAAGGTATCGATATTGAAAATTTTTGAACAATAATTTTTACTTTAAAAATTCTGGACCATAGCTTTACTATTAGGTGTATATAAACATTTGAAATAAATTAAAGTCACAATGAAATTAGTAGGGTAAACGTACCTATTAAGCTCACCAAAATCTACATTTTTAGTGCACAAGATATCAGTTTCAACACAAGAAGTAATGTTAAAATAAAATAATCTCTCACACAAAAATACTTCATTTTATTTTAAATGTCAAAAGCATTATAATTAAGATGTAAATGCAAAAAGTATGGCTGTGCTTAATGGGTACATTTCTGTACCCTTTAAGCACACCCCTGTTCCCATTAAGCTCACATCATGTTTTATTAAAAATTCTTGTTTATTTAACCTTTTTAAAGAATAATTGAAAAATTCATAGTGAAGTGTCATTTAAGCACATTGCAAAATATATACTAGTCCACATTCAGCTAAGTAACACATTCAAAAATCAAATAAAACAAACCTATAAAACATTTCATTTTAGGGGGCTGAACACAGAAACTAGCCTCATTATGAAGCCTCTTATTAAATGGATGTCAACTTATCTATCGTCTCCTAAGGCTGGAATACACTACATGATTTTTGCCCCAATTTTCCACCGATTTACAATCTGGAGAAGTTGATGCTAGTTGCCAAAGGTCAGAGCCAGTCTGTAGATTTGAGTTGACTGATTCCATAGAAAATTGCGTAGTGTATGATGGTCACAGACACAGACTCCTATTTTCAGCAGATTTTAAAACATTTCTGCCTGAGTTTGTTGTGATAGGAAAGATTTTAAAGTCTGCTAGTGTGAGATCCTCAGTCGTTTAGTGTATGATGGCCAGTTTTCCTTTGTGACTATTTACAAGTCGGTAAGTGTATGATGCCTGGTGTTTTAAAAATCTGTTCAGATTTTAAAAGTCATGTAGTGTATTCCAGCCTTTAGCTGCTTTTTTCTATAAACTATAGTTTTCTAAAAACTATAGTTAGGTCTCAATTTTGTCATCTTAAAGCTGTGAAAATAAGTTAACCATTTTATAAAGATTAAATTAAAGTGAAAACCATCAGTTTATCTGTAAAGTCTGTTTCTGGAGTATTTACATAGACGTTCAGTGAGGAAGAGCTTAAAGAGATTTTTAATACATTTCATGTAATATTTATTAAAATGACAATATTTTGCAAAATAAATAATCTAGGTCATGTATTAAGTTCATACATTTTATTATGAACAACTATCATTAACAATATCTATGAAATTACACTTTTTCTTATTGATGTCACACTGAAGCTGTGTGATTTTCATAGTAGTGTACCCTTTAACACTTAAATGCATACATCGGGTCTTTTGCGACCCGGGACATCATTCTCTACCCTCTTCCTCCATTTTTTAAAGTTAGACATCAACTTTCTTAGTATTCCTTAATCTATTCATTAAATAGAATTGTAAAATATAAAAGAATGCCTGTTTTCTGATTAATTTGTTGTAAAAAGTGCATAGGGTCGCTAGAGACCCGAGGCATGTAAATGTGTAAGTATTTTTTCCTGCGCAACTATATTTACATATCTGATGATTCAATATGTGCAATGCATCTTTTTTCCTCAAGGTGGCACTGTTTGATACACAATGATGACGTGACGTTTCACTCATAATTACCGCAGGCATAAAACAAACGAATATCATCAGCAAACATTGAAGTGGTTTGAATGGCTTTACTGCAGAGCAATTACTATACGCAATGAAATATAAATGTCACTGTCATTTGATGCTGGATATGGTGAATAAGCTGCCAGTGATCAAAATATTGAATATGAAGTCATTGAAAACGATAGTTTTGAGAATATGGCTGAGATCGTGAATATGAGGCAGATGCTGAATGTACTGGGGAAGTGTGCTCTGACGATGACAGCGATGGTAAAACCATCTGCTCTTCATATAATAATTATATGAATATATTATATGAATTATAAACAATTACAATTGTTTAACTGCAAAAGTCGGGCAATTTTGTCTCAAATTCTTTGACTGTAAACTGCTTTAATTTGGAGCGAGAGATACGGGCGAGTGGCTTCATTGCATCAGATATATGCCCCTCACAGCTGATTGGTCCAGTTTGGATTTGTGATCTCTAACCGAGAATAAAACCTGCTCCGGAGCAGGGTAGCCGTGTAGCATAAGTTACCATGGCGACGAAACCAGCTAAAAACCAACCCACCTTCTTAAAGGGATAGTTCACCTAAAATTGAAGGTGACTTTGTTTCTTCAGCAGAACACCAACGGAGATTTTTAACTCAAACCGTTGCAGTCTGTCAGTCCTATAATGTCAGTGGATGGGAATCATGGCTTTGAGAGTCAAAAAACATACACAAACAAAACCAAATTAAACCCTGTGAAACCGGCTTCATGCTACAGGCCAGTAGTTGGCAATGTCACTTAGTAAACAAACAGGCCAGTAGTTGGCGATGTTACTTAGTAAACAAACACTACGCAAACATGTAAAAAGCAAGGACATGACGTCACCATTTTCACAAATTTACATTGTGTCATTTTCAAAAGTTTGTTTTCAGGCTCCCAAAACAATGTTGTTGCATAAATAAATGGCCAGAACGCATTTTAGGTTTTCAGTTTTTAGTTGAACGCCCCTTAGAATTTGGCCATACCACTTTGGCAAATAAAACATAATGCAATTAATGTTTCACCTATAGTAACTGAGCTTCTGATTGGCTGAAGGTTTTAAAATGGTCCAATCACAGACCATTTCTCAAATTGAAAATGGCTGTATATGTGCTAAAGATGCTTTAATGTGTCCTTCTGTCTCTCTGTCCCCCTCAGCTTATCCCGCTCTCAGTCCAGTCGTCTTTTTCACTCCGTTCTCCCCTGAGTGTGATAATCACCACTGCTGGAGGGGTAGATGGGGGAGGAGGTGGATGGAGATGCCCCTGCACCCCTGCGGTGGTTTATCAGCCCGAGTGTGTCAGCACTGCAGGAGGACAAACCTGTCAGAGCTGAAAGGGTGAGAGAGGGAGGGAGGTTGAAGGAGAGCGGAGGTGTCAGTGTGTGACTGATTGCGGCCCTCCACTCGCAAGGCTATAGCCCCCTCCTCACCATCACCCCGTCTCTGCACACAAATCTCTTCACTCGCACCAACACACACAAGTGCTTTCAGCATCGCTATTCAGTGGTGGAGCTGTGCAGCTACTAGAAAATGTCCAAGTACAAATATTGGACAATTAGTTGACTAGTTGGTCTTAACAAAGACCTCGATTTCAAAAACACTGGTTTAATTCATTATCCAGTCATCTATAAAACTGGCCTCAAATCAGTAACATATGAAACAGAGCCTACTTGAAACCCATTTTACTTGTAAAATGGCACATTTCCAATTAAAATACTATATTCAACTATTTAATCATATTGATTTTCATTTGCTCCATCGAAAAATTTGTTTCAGTTGAACCCCTCACACAAATCTTGCAGTTACAAGCGAACCCATTATATGGCCTTCTGGAGAAGGAATGAATGCATTCATTAATAATTTATTTTTGAATATTTCATTTAAAATTGTCATTTTGTATATTTTATTTGATATTTAAATTATATTATTAATTAAGTGTAATTTATTATTTAAAAAGAGTAATTAAAACTCAAATAAGACACTAGAGATGAGCGGCCCACAGAATGATTAACTAAAATCATTGTTAACTAAACGCATTATTTATTAATTTACTTTTAAATATTTACTTAAATTATTTTAATGTGTATATTTATTTCATTTGTCATTATTTATATTTATTTTTCATTATTTGGTTATTCAAATGTAAAATAAAAAGGATGATGCTGAAGAGAATGAAGAGATGGCACTGTGGAAACCATTTGCGCACAGAATGAATGAATGATTGAATTAATTAATTTAATTAGAATTTTTTTTTTTTTACATTATTTTAATGTGTATGTATTTTTGTAATTTATTCATTAATTCCAAAATTTTTTACATTTATACAATTAAAAATTAATAAAACATAAAAATAAAATCAATTAAAATCTCTATAAATGAGGTGATATCTTTAGGATAATTAAAAATAGTTTGCATGTGTCAACACACAGAATGCCAAATAGTATTAAATGTATGACCATTTCCTTTTGACTAGTTATTCTTAAGGAAGCCCTAAATAATCAGGGTCCATCAGACCAGGATCAGATGCCATTTTTATAGCTCACACAATATGCAATCTTGGCATTTATTAATTATTTTCTTTCTTTATTTCTGTGCTACAAAAGCAGGTCGTCACATCAGCAGTTACCACGGGCCCCTTGCGCTCACTTTCTGTCTCTCAGCTAAAAATACAGAGTGCTTCTGCAGCAGTAAACCATTGCAGTTTCGATGTTGGGAAGTGCTGTGCTCATGCATGGCACTGCTGACCACTGGTTCTGCTGTACTGAAGCTCAGACATGCTGAGAATGTCCTTAATTAATGGAAAAAAAGTGTGTGTTTATGTGTGTGTATGTGTGCATGGTGAGCCAGGCGGGGGATGATTTATTCCAGTGTCACCTTGACCCCTGACGCAGAGATACAGCTCAATTAAACAGGATTGGCCCCACGGCACTGCTTTCATCTACAGCCCGTGAGTTCTGCAAAACACGGACACACACAGGGCCACATTCACTGGATCCAATAACATCCATATGGAGCGCTTTTCACATCCCTCTGCCACCAAAAACCAAAAATGCTAATGACCTAAACCAAAATATACCAAAGAACGCAATGAAACATAAATGAAGTAAGAAGAATTGATTCCTACAGGCTGTATTGTTTCTTCTGTGGTTCCTAATTGCCCTTCAAGGCTTCTGTTTCCAAAGCATTTTAAATCATTATCCAGAGATCTATAAAACTGGCCTCAGATCAGTGGTAGGACATGAAACAGAATCAACATGAAACAGCATTCGCAACCGTTTTACTTCCATAATGTAGCGTGTTTGCAAGTGAAATACGATATTGAACGATCTAATCAGATTGATTTTCCTTTGCGCCTTTTTCTGCTGCAGGCAACAATGAAAAATATTTTCCCACTGAATCCTTCACCTCAAATTTTGCAGTTACGTTGGATGAATCCATTGGATGGTGCTGTGGAGATGTGCCATCCGTCTATTTAGTAATTTCCAGTACTTACTTTTTCTCTTTTTTCTTTCTTTTTTCTTTTTTTAAGTACTACATTAATTTACTTAAGCTTTTTTTTTAAATACATATATTATTTATTTTATTTTTATTTAGAAATGTCATTTAAAAACACTTGAAAAAATGAATGAGTAAAATTAATATGCATTCATTATTAATGTAATCTTGAATAGTTTTTATTACTTTATTTTAAATTATGTAATTATTTTGTTAATTCCTTCTCATTTTTATTTATTTGTTTTTTTTTATTAGGACATACTGCTCACAACTAATTTTCACAAATATGTATATATATATAATATTTTTTATTGATTGTTTTTATAATTATTTTTTATTAATAAATTACTTTTAAACATTTAAATAAATATTTAATTTATTATTTTATTACCTAAATCTACTGTTGCAAACAAATCTTTTGGATGTCATTCTGGAGAAATATTTAGTAATTTTTTTTATTAATTTACTTCATTAAACTTTTACTTTTAAAATTCTTTCCTTTACATTTTTTAATTAATATATAACTATGCATATTTTATTTAAAAATGTAATTTAAAAGAACATCAGTAAGGTCATTAAAAAAAAGCACTATATAATTCACAATCCGTAATGAACGGTTAAATGAGAAATTTAACAATAACTTTTAATAAAAAAAACTTAATGAAGTCTGAAGAATAGACAACTTTAATTTTTCCCCCTCAAACTCAGATGACGCATAAAACCAAGCAAGTTAAAGCGGCTAGTCGGTTTACCTGCAAAAGCCTTGGAGATATGTTCCTTCTTCCACTCCCACGGTTGGTCGTATTCGTCAGCGGGCCTCTCGTCGTCCTGCGGCAGCCTGCTCTCCCTCCCTTCCTCAGGCAGATCCGGCTGCCCTGGGACGCGCTCCTCATATGGGGTGTCATAGAGCTGGACCTCCCCTCTCCCCCATCCTCCTGCTCCACCACCAGCTTTCCTCTGCAGCTCTGCAACACCAAACAAACCTGTTATAAACTTTCCCAAATTAAATGTTAGAAAGCCATCCAAAATGTAGAAGAGTAGGTTTTTCATCAGAACAGATTTGGAGAAGTTTAGCTTTACATCACTTGCTCACCAATGGATGCTCTGTAGTGAATGGGTGCCATCAGAATGAGAGCCCAATCAGCTGATAAAAACATCACAATAATCCACACCACTCCAGTCCATTAATTAACATCTAGTGAGGCAAAAAGCCGGAGGTTTTTAAGTAACAACTCCATCCCTGTGCATATTCCTCTCCTGATTTAGATAGGACAACTTTTACACCGGAGAAAGCAATAACATTGAGAAATGACTGAAAGAAAACAGCTATTTTAGCTGAAAGAAACAGTTTGAAGTTAAAAACATCTTGATGGATTTGTTTCTCACAAACACACAGCTTTTGCTTCACAAGATGTTCACTGATGACTGGAGTTACATGTGGATTATTGTGATGTTTTTATCAACTGTTTGGACTCTCATTTTGACGGCACCCATTCACTGCAGAGCATCCACTGGTGAGCAAGTGATGCACTGCTACATTTCTCCAAATCTGTTCCAATGAAATAAACAAAAAAACAAACTTCATCTACATTTTGGATATCCTGACAGTGAGTACATTTTCATTTTGGGGGGAACTATTTCTTTAAACAAAACCAAACTGTGGTCATTCACATTGTGTGTCAGTCACATGGCATATCCAAGTGCAGTTCGTTGCTAGTGTTGATAGTCCAATATCTGGCTTTGTAAGATTATTGTCATAACAGTTGGGTTTGAAAGCTGATTCAGGTATCTTCTAGAAGTTTCATTGTGGCATGTGTTCATTAAAAAAGCGGCGTGAGACAGGCCGCGCTGTTAAATCAAGACAACAATAAATCGATATATTCCCTGGGCTCCACAGCTGGGCTCCCTCGCCTGGGCCACATTAATTATGAAAATGTCTGGTGAAGAGTGGCAGGGTATGAATCTGAAGGAGAGACAAATTGTGTTTGCACAGCTTGCCGGCTTCATATGGGAGGGTTTAACAAAGAGGGAAAGAGATGCGAGTGTGTGCGTGTGCGCAGACCCAGTCCAATCTCAAGGACTGGGGTCTCTCATCTCTCCTGATGGGGATTTTCATTTCCATTATCATACCTCTCAAACGACAAGCACCAAACAACAGGATGTCTGAATGACCTTCAAGTGCTTTTCAGCAAAAATAACATGCGGTTAAAAGCCTATATGAAAAGAACTGCAACTACAAAATGTTTTGAGAAATATCATGCTTTCAAGTTTGCTTGCTAAACTTTTGACTTGAATCAGAGTGAACTAGCGAGACAGTGGTATTAAAACTCTGGTTGATCCCAATATAATTCTGGCCAATACCGATAAACCGATAATTATTTATTTGATACCTGATATTAAAATTATAAAATATTTTGGTTTAAATAAATTAAACATAAAACACTAATTACAAAATTCTATCGTTTTAAATGCTAGTGAATTGCAGAATCAGGGTTATTATTGTTAGCTAAAACTAAAATAATTGTAAAATATTTTATGTAATAATGTAATAAAGAAATTTTGCCTTGCCAACTAGCTGAAATAAAATAAGTACTAAAATAACTGAACCGTTTAAAAAAAACGAATACAATAAAAACACACAACAAAACTACTAAAACTTTACCTTCAAACTAAAATGAAAAAAAAAAATCTACATTTTAATTTTAGTTAAAGTTTTAGTAATTATAGTACTTTAACTTGGTTTATTTCAGTTAGGGGAACATTTCTAATATTCATTTAAGCTTTTTAAGTTTAAAATTAAATATTTATATTTTATTTTATTTCAAAAAATGTAAAAGCTTTAGTAAACTATAACACTGGCATGCACAATAAAATATTCAATTTTAATCAATACATTAAATCAAAATAATTTTAATATCGGTTAAAAACCTGTATGGAACCGATATATTGTGCAAACACCGTATTTAATAGACACTATAAAGAACACAAATGCTGTTGATTCAAAGCTGTAGAGAAATCTGAACATTCTCTTAATCTTTTCAACCCTAAATGCTAATTTACAAAGACATCCATGAATTAGTCACTTGAGTCTCATTCGGCGAACAGACCAGACATTAAAAATTACGAGAAGCATGAAACCAAACAGACCAGACATGGGACGGACTGCCTGGAAAGGAATACTGGCATGGATGTGTGCTTCAATGAGGAAGAAAGAAAGAAAAAGAAAGAAAGAAATCAGGCAGGCGTACAGTAACAAGAGAAAGACAAACTTTAACCTTCACACATCCTGCTTCTATTGGGCTCTTTAGCTGTCTCCATAGCGACAAAGAGGGGGCCCTGAGGGACAGACCCTGAGGTGGAGGGAGAGGGAGAGCTACAAGAGTGTGTGTGTTGATGTTAAGCATTTGTGACGAGCGAGAGAGGGGCTGCTAGATTCCCCCGTACCTGAGAATTGATGGAGAATGAGAGAAGAGATTAACCTGTAGAGATGGATTGAAAATTAAATGAGGCTGCCTTGAAGGCAAGACAGATCTGAGGAGAAATTAAGGTGGATGCTGGGGTCCTACGGCAAGAAAATACAACACAATTCCCTGAAAATATCTAAGGAACGCAATGCATTTCAGCTGTGTTCCAAAACCTTGCAAAGTTTTTCTATATAGACAGCTACCTTCTAAGTGGTTGTTCACACAGAGCTCGTATTCATATTTCACTGCGATGCCTTCTCATTGTTTTCTATGCAACTATAATACTACAGCGCTCACAACTTTTGCAGCTTGAAAATATGTAAACTTTTAAAGTTCTCCTATTATGGGTAATGAAAGGTTCATATTTTGGTTTTGGGAGTCCCCAACAACAGGTTGACATGCATGCAAGGTCAAAAAACACTTTCATTGTCTTATAATATGCATTTATTTCTACCTTATTTGCTCAACGACTCCCAAACGATTCACTCAACGATTAATTTTTCCAAACCCCTCGTTTGAGTGACGCTAATCTGCGGTGATTGGTTCGATAGGTCTCATTTTCATTTCATCCTGCCTGTAATGCCTGATAAAGCAGCGTTTGTGAGCACAGTGCTGCTTTGTGTGCAGCGTTACCGGGGAAACAGCTATTTTTACCGCTCCAAAAGCGGCACCTATTGGCAAAGAATGAATTAGTATTTTCATTCAGACCAAAGCAAAAAGACCAACAAGTGGGCGGGCAATATGCTAATGTTTCATGTTGATGTCAACATGAAACGGCTTTGGATTCATTTTAAAAACGTTCCTCAAAATAGCATTTATGTTCAGCAGAATAAAGAAACTAATTCAGGTTTAAAACAACTTTTGAGTGAGTAAATGATGGTATAAAAATCAGAATTGACAGACAGATGACAGAATTTTTGGGTGAACTATTTCTTTAACATTAATAAAACAACAAAACACAAAAAGAAAAATCACTCATTATTCTTGACTGAAAAACTTTAATAAAGTTGTTTTAGGAATCAGTCTAAATAGTGTTTTATTTTTATGTTTGTTCATTCAATTTCTTGAATGCTCCTGCTAAATACACTGAAAATAAAGCACTGTTTATTTATTTGTATATTATGTGTAGTTGTAATGTGTATCTTTTTTCTTATTTTTTAATAACAAAGATAAAATAATGACAAATATGTTTATCTATCTTCGCCCACTTTGGCCTAAATATCTGCATTTGTTTTTTTTTTTAACCTTGAAAGGCATTGTCTTTATAATAGGGAAATTAGTTTTGATGTAATGCTTAGACAACTTACAAAACAGTAAAACCAACATGACAAAGAATCGTGATAAAATCGTGAAAAAAAAAAGAAATTTGTGATATGATATTTTTTCCATATTGCCCACCCCTAGATGGGAGTTGTGTTAGCACACTGCTAAGCTAATGCTAGTCATGACACTCTAAGTAGTAAAGAAAATACAACCCCAAACAAATACCAGGTACAACATTTAAGTTAGTTATATTGGATTTAACTAACACATTGAATAAGAATGAAATTGTGTCCAGAAGAATTAGCATTAGCGGTTTTCAGCCATTGGTTGCCTGAGGAAATTTTGTAATGGTTTTTCAGAATAACAGTTTTCGTGAGTAAAATAAGGTTATGTTTTGTTATATAACATAAATTAAAGTCATTGAAGTCACTTAATTGAGATTTTGAAGCAGTTGTGTGCTTTAAAATGCTAGCTGCTAACAAGTCGCTAAATAAGGACTACAGCTACGATAAAGATCTGAGTTTACATACTTAACAAATCAGGCAACCACGTTAGCAACTTGCATTTTTAAGAAAATGTGCTCTAAATTGGCATGTTTGTAATTGCAATGCCGGTTAAAAGCCCATTTGAAATGAACCGCAACTACAAATTGCTACACTAACATATTCCTCTAAATAAATAAATAAACTAACTGTAAAATTCCGCTTCCATTTTAGCTAAAAAATTGCTTGGGAAAGTGTGGTCTTGAATCAGCAGATAATGTGAAATAGGAAAACATTGGTAATAAAATTCTGCCCAATAAATATAAACCGATAGTTATTTAACCGATAACTGACAATATTTAAATTATATTCCACTTGTATAGAATAAATTAAATTGTCTGAACACATTAAAGTGCACCTATTACGGATTTTTGAAAATTACCTTTCATGCAGTGTATAACACAGCTCCAAGTGAATGAAAACATCCTGCAAAGTTTTAAATCTGAAAGTGCACCGTGTATAAAGTTATTGTCTCTCAAAAGAAAGAGTCGACTCTGAATCACTGAAACAAGTCGTTTTTAAAACGAATCCCAAGACGTTTCATGTTGATGTCAACATGAAACATTAGCATATTGCCCGCCTACTTGTTGGTCTTTTTGCATTGGTCTGAATGAAAATGCTAATTCATTCTTTGCCACTAGGTGCCGCTTTTGGAGCAGTAAAAATAGCTGTTTCCCCGGTAACGCTGTACACAAAGCAGCACTGCGCTCACAAACGCTGCTTTATCAGGCATTACAGGCAGGATGAAATGAAAATGAGACCAATCGAACCAATCACCGCAAGATTAGCGTCATGCAAACGAGGGGTCTGGAAAAATGAATCGTTGAGCAAATAAGGTAAAAATAAATGCATATTATAAGATAATGAAAGTGTTTTTTGACCTTGCATGCATGTCAACCTGTTGTTGGGGACTCCCAAAACATGAACCTTTCATTACCCATAATAGGGGCACGTTAAAACACTAAAATCAGTAATTTTGATACAAGTGAAAATCAGTATTACAACATTATAATTTACAGTATGAAAAATGTATATTAATTTTCAGTTAACAGTGCTATTAAATTATTAGTGTTTTTAAAGTTTAATTTTAAGTGAGTGTTAGATAACAACAAAGATAGTCTGAATGTAAAAAAAGGGGAAATTAGGTAAATTGAGGTATGACTGTGTCATTCACACTGTGGAACAAAACCAAATGTGAAAGTCTCTTGAGCTAATGCTAACTACAGACCCCATTTTCTCATAAATCAAAAAGCACTATTCTAAAAACCCACAGGAAATTCCTGAGGGAACCCATAGCAAATTAGCCATTCTGGCCAGCAACCTGACGTCATGACTAAACAACTCTACACGAGTTAGTTATAATAGTCATTTCTCTGGACTCTGCTGGTACCACCAATGCATTGTGGGCCTGCTTCAACTGCAAATGATACATGCAATGCTGCCTTAAGATTTGGCCAGTAAAATATTTGTGGCTACCTTTTGGAACGGTCTTCCCTGATGAGGTATTAAAATGTCTAGGTTTTAAAGATTAAATCTCTCAAATCAGCAAGTGAGAAGGGCAAAGTTCAACAATTTGTAAGGAATAAAACAATGGAACAGATTACATGAATATAAAACTGTAATCTGTGAGACTCAGCAGTGAGTCACTGTCTGACATCACTGGATGTCTGGGGAGTCACTGAGAAAGACACACTCACACTTCATTCTCTCCATAAGACTCAAAGGGCAAACCAGACTCCCCTGGGCTATGGGAACACACACCAAAAGAAACAGGACAAAGTCTGACTGACCGGTTATCACTTTCTGGGCCTCGTAGGGCTCCATGTACCCGTTGTTCTCAGGAGTGATCGGGCCTTGAGCTGTTTCGGGACGCAGGTCCAAATGAGCATCAAATGGGTCGGAGTAGTCCGTATCTCCCATGACTGGAGCTGAAGGAACCACCTGAAACAAGAACAAAATCATGTGGTGATCTTCAGCCAGAAGAGGGGACAAACTGAAGCTTATCTCGGTTTGCTGAGGGATGAATGAAGGGAAATAATTTCACATAATTATAAGGCAAAAGAACCCACTTGTACTGTGTGTTTCACAGTAAGGCACAGCAACGTGTTCATTTACACGTGAGCAGCTCATGATCCAATGTTTTAAGTGTCTCAGAGCAGCGCAGTTCAAACAAACTCCATCTCTGTGAGTTTGCATCACTTATAACATTAATTTGGGAACACAACACGCAACCATCTATAACTAGAAATGAGCTTATAAACCAGCTCTTGTCAAAAGAGAGGAAAGAGAAGCTTTAAGAGCTTATTTAAAAAAAAAAGTATTTTAACTTTACAGTTGTACTGTAAAATAGGGCTGCATGATAAATCGCATGCGATATTTAACATGCATCTTGTCAGAAAGCCGGTTCTGTAATCAGCGGTAAATCTCCATCACCTGTGGGCTTTCACATTGAGCAGCATTAACTACACAGAGCCATTGCTCAGACGAGCTGTGCCAAAAATCGCGCAAATGTGAACGTGGTTTTGCACAACTTGTCAGTGAACAACGGCTCTGAGTAGTTAATGCTGCTCAATGTGAAAGCCTGCAGGTGATGGAGATTTACCGTTGATTACAGAACCGTCTTTCTGACAAGATGCGCTCTAAATATCGCATGCGATTTATCGTACAGCCCTACTCTAAAATAAAATATTTCTTAACCCCTTTTTCTAAACTCCTCAGATGTATGACTACTTAACATTTTAATAATATAATATAATATAATATAATTAGGGCTGTGCAAATAATCGAATGCGATTTTTGTGATTAGTAGTAAATCTCCAGCACGTGCTTTTAGATGTTGTGGCATTTACTACAATATCGCGTTCAAAATCGCAAATGCGATTCATTGCCGATTATGAACGCGATATTGCGTAGCTTGTCAGTCGGCATTTACTACAATATCGCGTTCAAAATCGCAAATGTGATTCATTGCCGATTATGAACGCGATATTGCGTAGCTTGTCAGTGAACTACGGCTCTGTGTAGTAAATGCCGCAACATCTAAAAGCACGTGCTGGAGATTTACTACTAATCACAGAACCGGCTTTACTGACGAGATATGCATGAAAATCGCATTCGATTATTTGCACAGCCCTAAATGTAACGTAACGTAACGTAATGTAACATGCTGGGCAATGATTAAATTTTTTTATCATTATTGAATTTTGTGCATAACAATGGCGATTAATCGCCATTCCGAGTAGAGACCTGCTCAATCGCAGGACCCAACGCAGCAGAGTGCGGCGCAGGACAACACTTGATGGGCGAGTGCGGGTGTGGGCATGTAGAGACTCGTGTGTGCGGGATGCGGGAGAATAAGGGTGTACTCGGACTAAGCAATCTTAACCGTGCCTGAGTGCTTTTGACCCCCAAAGCTCGGTTCGTTTGACTAGTGTGATCGCTCCGTGCCACGGTTCGTTTAGCCAGCCCTGGCTCGGTTGGAAGAGGTGGGTCAGAGCGCGGCTCAGTTGGGCTCGGGTGCGGTACACATGTAGTGTCGGAGCGCGGAACTTCTGATACGTGCAGCACGATTGCGTAAACATTTCTGAGTGGCAAAAGTGATAGATCTGTAAAGCATAATATATTGTGAGAGAGGGCACATCACAAACAACTCAAAATAATAAACCACAGAGTTAACAAAACTATGCACTTCACTGTGCTGAGCGAGAGCGCTTCTCTGCTGTCTCCACATAATGACACCCATCCCAAGCCAGTACTGATCAACATCCCACCACCATGGTTTGCCTGTATGCATATTCAGAGCCAGTGAGCAATGGACGTTTGTAAAAAAATAAAAAAATTAATATAGTTAATGCGTGATAAAATAATTGTCTACGTTAATGCGTTTAACGTGATAACGCGTTAACTTGCCCAGCCCTAAATATAATATACTCTAAAAATAAATTTGTTGAAGTTGTAAATAAAACAAGGATTATTGTATGTTTTACAAGAAAACACTATTTCAGTCTTTCTACGTTTACTTGCTGTTTGTAATTATTTGTGAAAATTACTAGCAAATTAGTAATCTATATATACACAAATATTTATATATTATACATTGTACACACACACACACACACATATATACATATATATAATAGTGCTGTCAAATTATTAAACGCGATGAATCCAAAATAAAAGTTTCCGTTTACATAATATATGTGCGTGTACTGTGTATATTTATTATGTATATATAAACACACACATACAGCATATATTTTGAAAATATTTAAATGTATATGCTTACATTCATATAATTAATATTATAAATGAAGATATTTAATATATAAATGTAACATTTTTCTTAAATGTATACATGCATGGGTGTGTTTATATATACATAATAAATATACACAGTACACACACATACCATGTAAACGAAAACTTTTATTTTGGATGCGATTAATCATTTGACAGCCCTAATAATATATATATATACACACACACATACACACATATATTATTCAAATAGTGATTTTTAAATTTTATTAATTTAATTTGTATAATACTACAACTACTAGTATTATTATTATATATAATTTCTCATATACACTAAAAATAATTTTTTGAAGTTGTAAATAAAACAAAGGATTATTGTACGTTTTACAAGATACCGTTTCAGTCTTTCTACATGTTACTTGCCATTTTTAGTAATTTGTGAAAATTAGCAATTTATATTGTACTCTATATATACATAAATATTTATATATTGTACATTTTACATATACATATAAATATGTAATATTAATTTTAAAAAATTTATTTGTATTATACTTTTTTATACTAGTACTATACTATTATTATTGTTGTTATTATTATTATTATTATATTCTCATATTGATATGTAATCACAAAATTTCGGACCATATTGTGCAGCCTACAAGCAAGCACAGCATACCTGGACCTTATAAAATACAAATAAAAATAAAATAGCAGTTTTAAAATAAGAAAATATAAATTTTCCTCCCCCCAAATCATGCAGCCCTTGTGTCTTCACATACTTTCAAACGTGTACATTCAGCAACATCACCTCATACAGCGCAAGACATTGAAAACCAGCACACTTGCAAAGATGTGCTACCTTTTCCCGTGAAGGAGGAGGCGGCAGTGGGGAAGTGTTGATGAGCGTGTTAGGAGGTGCGTTTGTCTCCCATACCAGGCCGGGGAGGAAGCCCTCAATCAGTTGGCACTGGGACAATTACAAAGACGGCCATATGGTCTCTCAAACAAGGGCTTTAGCCAACGGCTCCGTGCGTGCAACAATCTCCCAATTTCCCACCAGGCAAATCGCCCAATTGTCTGGCTGATCTTTAACAAGAATACAAGGACAATAAATCTGAAATGTTCATTAGAAACGCTATAAAAACTTAATTAGGATTATGGTGGAAATTAATGAAGGTTAACAGGGAATGATGCGTAACGGTGCTCGCAAGACAATGCACTTAGAGGGTCGCCATTAAATTGGGATTTAAATCGATGGCGCGGCATTGGCATGGCTGTTTTTCAAGCCCAACCAATCAGCTCGCTCATCACTGGTACTGATTACAATCAATGAGACTCCACTGAAGGCTGCTATCTGTCTGTGGCCATGTGTGTGTGCACGGATTCCTCCGCTGTCTGCCAGTATTGAGTCTCTACTCAATGTCTGATCACAGGACGAACCTTCCTGGCTCTTGTGAGTATTCTCTATGGGACCGCCCCAACCCCACCAGCCTAACTAAACTCCATGTATTATTCAAGAGCTTCAGCTGTGGTGGATCAAGGGGTTTTGACACCTACGGTGCTCCGAGACACGAAATCTAATGCAGGGTTAACAGAGGGTTTACATGAAAGATTATTTCACACCGCAAATCACTTGTTCGACAGTTTGTTTTATGTATTTCATCACCTGATGGCTTCAGGGATCACCAAAACTCCTCAGATCTACAACTACTTAGCGTTTTAAAACACAGTAAGTAGTGTATATTGAGTTTATGTATATATCATTTTTTCCACATATACACTAAAAAAATACATTCAAAGTTGTAACTACAACAAAGATTATTTTGCAAGAAAACTCTACTATATATATTATTATAACACACATACATATAAATATATATACATATATATATATATATATATATATATAGTAATTTCAAAAGTAATTATATACATTTCTAAAATAATTACAAAGACACAGCAAATAACATATTGAATTGTTTTACATATACACTAGTCAACATTTGAAGTGGATCAAAACCTTTCATTAAAGTTGTCCTAAACCCTAAAAACAAAATACGTTCTCATCATAAGACAACTTTAATGAACATTTTTGATCCACTTCAAATGTTGGCATCTACATACATGCATATATATATATATATATATATATATATATATATATATATATATA
>NW_015505348.1:415631-419708 GCF_001515645.1 Sinocyclocheilus grahami | reverse complement strand
TAATCAGATTACTTTTTCAAGTAACTAGTAAAGTAATGCATTATTTTTTAATTTACAAGAAATATATATTTTTCAAAAAAAGTTACGCGAGTTACTTTGTTTTCCCATTTATTGACTGACAAGTCTCCTGTCCCCATATTGGGAGAAATCGGAAGTGCAGAGGAGTTGTGTGCATACATGTATCGTCACCACATGGCAAAATGTTTTCAAAAAAACTTGCATAAACACTCCCCCATCTACCATTGGTTAGTCAAATACATAGCCCCGCCTCCAAAATCCCACCATTGGTTGAGCACAGGTTGGTTGGTTGGTTGGTTTACCATCAAGAAAAATTTAAACTTTAACATTACACACAATATTTATGCAAAATTCACTCAAAATGATTCGAAAACCGGAAAATTTACAACTTTATGCTATTTGTTACTCGTAGAATTACGTTACTCGTCCAAGGCAGATAATATCAAAATAGACAAATAATGGCTTTTTTACTGAAGTATTGTAAATCAGGGATTCTCAACCCTGTCCTGGAGAACCCTAGCCCTGCACATTTTGTATGTCTCCCTTATCAGGCCACACGAACGCGGTTATTTTTTAAAACCGCCGCTTTTTCTACGCGGTTAGGCCGTTCGTCCACACGCAAACGCAGCTCCAGTTCACTGAAACCGAACATTTTTGAAAACGCGTGCCAGGGTGAAGATTTTCAGAAATTCCGGTTGCAGTGTTATCATGTAGACAGCGAAACCGGAGTTTTTGGCTTGTGACATAGGAGCCTGCGCTGTCATCTCCGCCTATTGGAGACTTTTTCAGGCTTCCTATTGGCCAACATGGCTTTACGGTTGAGATTATATCGCCACCTGTTGGTTTGGCATGCTCTTGACAGTGCTTCATAGCATGCGTTTGCGTTTTCATGTGGACAGAGATTTTTTTTTTAAACGGAAGGAAAAAAAGTTTTTTTTATAGAAAAACTATCAAAATACCCGTGTACGTGTGGACATGGCCTCAGACACCAATTCATGCCTTGCAGTCTCTACTAACGAGCTGATGAGTTGAATCAGGTGTGTTAGATAAGGGAGACATACAAAATGTGCAGAGCTAGAGGTCCTCCAGGACAGGCTTGAGAACCACTGTTGTAAATAACTCACCGGATCTGTTGGTTCCTCTAAAGACACGGAGCTTAGGAGAATCTTGCTCCGTCCCAGGTCTTGTGAGTCCACTTTTATGAGGCGATGTTTTGGCGACACAACCTTGATATCCAAACTCGAGGATTTCAGAGGAGAGCCGAAGCCCATGTGGGACGTTTCAGTTGACCCGTTGTCATTTCTAGCTCTGTTCTCAAAGTCTTCATAAGGGTCTTCAAAGTCAAGGTTCTTCTGTGCACGATACGCCTTCAATATCTCACTCTCGCTGTAGTCTGGTTTTGGCGGTTGCGGGGGAACTCGTTTGCTCCCGAAACTTAAATAGTCCTTTAACCACTTTGCCATTCTATTCTGTTTGTGAATGTCCAACAGTGAAGGACACAAAGACTCCAATGGTCCTTAAAGAGTCCAGTGGTGACCTATAATGAGGTCAGGTATCTAGAATGTGGATGAGATTATATGTTTACCGTATATAGAATACCTTGGGAATAATGCACTGAATTCATGTTTCAGTTCAAAGGCACAACTGTGGTCCTCAAACAAGGTCGATCCCTGGATATACCAACTTGGATTTACAGGTATAGACAGCAAAGACCTTGATGTTCTCAACACCTCTGCAACAGCAGAAAAAAGCATTCAGGAATAAGAAAAATACATGTGATGGAAAGAAAAATTAGCATTTTTGAGAATGCTCATTTTGAGAAGCATTTTTCCAATATAAATGTATGAACACTCTTCTAATCGATATGATGTCCTACCACAGACCTGTCAGAAAATTATTAGAGCTCAACTGCTAAATACGATAGATAGATAGATAGATAGATAGATCGATGAGCTTTTTACTTTGGTAGATAGTAAAACTGCTTCAAAGAGGAGCAGCTGCAACAAGCTGTTTAAGAACGAAAGCAAACAAACTAGAGGATTCGCACGTGCTTCTGATGCGCACAATAAACCATTTCAATTCGACCATAAGAATACATTATTTCACAAAAACCTGAACATTAACATTAAATTTCGATTACGAACAAATGAAAATGGACAACTCCGTAAGATAACAGCTGAGAACTTCTCTTGTAAACTAAACGTGAACGCGAGTCTGCGATGGACAGTCGCACTTTCAGTCAACGTTAAACATTTCACAGCTGACATGATGAACACTTCATCTAAAACACCACGGCTGATGATTTGAGATCAAATTAAAAGCTGTTGATGAGACCAAGTTGTGATACTCACGTTTTTAATTTCTGCGTTAAATTATCGTGGAGCTCCAGACGCGGTTCTCGCGAATGTTACAATGTTGCACGAGAACAACAACGCGGACGCCAGTAATGTGATGAAGAACGCGCTCTGCAGAACAGACGAGAAGAATATGAGAAGACCAGCAAAGCTCGTCTGAACGCGTCTGGCTGTAAGTGAGTGAGAGGGAGAGAGACCGAGCGAGAGAGCTGTAGCGTTTAAAGGGGAGGTCTTCACATCCAGCGGTGCTGTATTTTCCCTTTAGCCGATCATTATTAGAAGCTGTGTGGCACAGATCTGAAAATGCTGCAACTATTGTCAACTATTAATCTATTTGTTTGATTAATTGATAGCTAAAAAGCTAACTTTAAATAAACAGAACTTTAAGAGTGCTTTTAATCCACATTTTCCCCTTCAAACACTATAATCAACAAATGTAAATGTAGACAATAACATGTTGAGGATGGATGGATGGATGGATGGATGGACATACAATCGATAGATCTATCTATGGATATACAATAGATAGATAGATGGATGGATATACAATAGATAGATGGATGGATAGATAGATAGATAGATAGATACATAGATAGATAGATAGATGGATGGATAGATGGAAAGATAGATGGATGGATATACAATAGATAGATGGATGGATAGATAGATAGATAGATAGATACATAGATAGATAGATAGATGGATATGGCACAGATCTGAAAATGCTGCAACTATTGTCAACTATTAATCTATTTGTTTGATTAATTGATAGCTAAAAAGCTAACTTTAAATAAACAGAACTTTAAGAGTGCTTTTAATCCACATTTTCCCCTTCAAACACTATAATCAACAAATGTAAATGTAGACAATAACATGTTAACATTTGATCCCAATCAGTGAGGATAGATGGATGGATGGATGGATGGACATACAATCGATAGATCTATCTATGGATATACAATAGATAGATAGATGGATGGATATACAATGGATGGATAGATAGATAGATAGATACATAGATAGATAGATAGATGGATGGATAGATGGAAAGATAGATGGATGGATATACAATAGATAGATAGATAGATGGATGATAGATAGATGGATAGATGGATGGATATACAATAGATAGATGGATGGATAGATAGATAGATAGATAGATACATAGATAGATAGATAGATGGAAAGATAGATGGATGGATATACAATAAATAGATAGATAGATGGATGATAGATAGATGGATAGATGGATGGATATACAATAGATAGATGGATGGATGGATGGATGGATATACAATAGATGGATGGATGGATGGATGGATGGATGGATGGATGGATGGATAGATAGATAGATAGATGGATGGATGGATGGATGGATAAATAGATGGATGGATGGACATACAATCGATAGATGGATGGATGGATGGATAGATAGATAGATGGATGGATGGATGGATGGATAAATAGATGGATGGATGGACATACAATCGATAGATGGATAGATGGATGGATGGATGGATAGATAGATGGATGGATATACAATCGATAGATCTATCTATGGATATACAATAGATAGATAGATAGATAGAGCTGGTAAATGAGATTCTGAATAATGAAGGAAAAACAGCTCCTCACGATGGATGGATGGATGGATGGATGGATAGATGGATAGATAGATAGATAGATAGATAGATGGATATACAAT
>NW_015505348.1:319702-415592 GCF_001515645.1 Sinocyclocheilus grahami | reverse complement strand
ATGGATATACAATAGATAGATAGATAGATGGATGATAGATAGATGGATAGATAGATAGATAGATGGATGGATATACAATAGATAGATAGATGGATGATAGATAGATGGATAGATGGATGGATATACAATAGATAGATAGATAGATAGATAGATAGAGCTGGTAAATGAGATTCTGAATAATGAAGGAAAAGCAGCTCCTCATGATGGATAGATGGATGGATAGATGGATATACAATAGATAGATAGATAGATGGATGATAGATAGATGGATAGATGGATGGATAGATGGATAGATAGATAGATAGATGGATGGATATACAATAGATAGATAGATAGATAGATGGATGGATGGATGGATGGATAGATGGATATACAATAGATGGATGGATGGATAGATAGATAGATAGATAGATGGATGGATGGACATACAATCGATGGATAGATGGATAGATGGATGGATGGATATATAGATGGATGGATATACAATCGATAGATCTATCTATGGATATACAATAGATAGATAGATATATAGATAGATAGATAGAGCTGGTAAATGAGATTCTGATTAATGAAGGAAAAACAGCTCCTCACAGTTTTCACACCTGTGATCTGCTTTAATTAACAGTCTCACATGAATCTGACAGACTCACCAAAGTGTTAACGATGTGAATGTGAAGGTGTGTAAATGTTTTGCACACCAGAATCCTCCTCAGCTACACATTTGGAGACTGAACACGGCGGTAGAAAGTCATAAAACTGAGGCCCAGGGCTAATCGTTTACAACACACAACAAACGCACATCTGTGCTGCTAGCTTGCGGTTGCCGTCCTCTCATACAGATGTCTTACTGTGCTTCAGATGCTAATTGAATTCAAACAAAGAAGCAGATGAGATTGTCAGCATATATATATATATATATATATATATATATATATATATATATATATATTCCCCGCCCCCCATGCCGTTAAAACGTGAACCTTGAAAACCTCACTATATAAAGAAGCTGCTTTTACGACAGCCATGATCTCACTCTCTCTTTCTCCCACATGGAGGGAAGGATGAGGTCATAGCAGACGCCATCCACCACCCCCTCCATCCCCAGCCAGTGTCGACACACATCTTCCCCTCACTTTTCTAAATTGCCCCTTTCAAACGGGGACATGTTAGAGAGAGGAAGGGCCTCCTGGGACAAAGAAAACACCAGTTCAGACAGGGAAATTGCTCTTTTCTAAAGAGAGACAGAAGGGAATAGGGAAAAGGTTCATATATGATTTGAACATTTTACGTTTAAATGTGCACTTTTGTACCAGTAAACACTCTCAAACCGTTTCTATATTCATGTATAGACTTAGACTATATAATTCTTTTTTATATTAATGCTTTAGCAGGGCAAATGCTTTTTTAAAATCTGAGGCTAATCCCAATTTTTGATTTATGAAAAGTAAATCTGGAATAAAAGTCACTTTTACACACACAATATGTATTACTTCTTCTAAAAAAATGAGAAGTAATATGATAATTAAATATTTTAAACATATTCAATTAAATATTAGACTATAAATTAAAAATGTATATTAAATTACAGTTTATATTTTCAAATTCATTTCAAAATGATAGATATTGCATTTTCAGGTCCTTTGTAACAGTTTTATTTATTTTATTATTGTTATTTATGTTTTGAATTTTATATACATTGTTGTATAATTCAAGTTATTTCACATTATTGTATATGTACAATACATAATGTAATATATTTGACATTATAATACATATATAATATATATTGCATTTATGTATTGTATTTTATATGTCCTATTGAATTGTACTGTAAGAATGTTTGAAGAGCCAATCTGAACATGCGCTTAGTATTTATCGCCCCCAAGTGATCACTCATATGCATTGCCACATCTGACTAGCTACATATGTGCCACATAATAATATCCACGTGCACACTCTCACTCTCCTCACTAATTTTAATGTTTTTTAACAATATATCTTACAGTACTACTAACATCATTACAGTGGTTTATATGCACTTTTAAATAACTATATAATCGATAATACACTGGGTGGGTAAGTGAATTAAAACATAGCATAACACACACCAGCTAAAGAAAATAATCATATCTGCTCCAAATGAGTATTTCCTGTGAATGCAAAGCAATATTTGAGACACGTCAGGTGATACGCGCGCTCTACAGAAGCACTGATTGGCTGTTGGGCTTTTAAAATTTTATCTGATTGGCTTACATTTATTTTTAGCATTTTTGTATCTTACTTAATTTATATTAAAGTCAGCCTCTTATTGTATTATTTAACACTGTTTTATATCAGAAAAACAAGGCGCGTCTCGGTAAAGCGCACATGACACCTGAAGTTTGAAACATGCGGTGCGCGGATCTGTCAATCAAGACTCTACTGCCCGCCCCTCGCCGCTGATTGGTCGGATTTTGTGCCCAGTCAGTCAAGTCCAACAGGCCTGTATTCTGCAAATGACGTCAGGGCATCCCACCACAGGACATGCATACAGCAGACCTGAGGAAAGCCAAAGAATACCACCAAACACTGAATGTAAGTCATTTTGCGTTTATCTTGTTTCATTTAATGTCTTCTGTATTTCTATGACTTCTAGTGTTGAGAATTCTAGAGCAAGAATGATTATTCAAAATAAATAATTATACAAAATAAACAACGACGCAAAGTTGCTTTCGATTTAATGCCAGACTTATTGAACACATTACTCACAGAAACTTCTGTAGTTATTCACATTTTATGAGACTTTCATGAGGCATGTGTTTGTAAAACAGTATATATTTTAATTTCCTGATGTACATAAAAATGTGTTTTATTCATTACAGCTCATGAACATACTTTAAAACAAGATGAAAACATTAAAAGCAAAGTTCAAGAAGTCAGAGGTAAGAACCTGTCACGTGCTAAGTGTACTAGCCTAGTCTTCTTACTTACGTTTGTTTGACTATTAATATGAGCCATTATGTCTCCAAAACTGTTATATATAGTATCCAGGTTGTTAGATATCTTGAGTATTTTGGTGACTTGTTGCTTTGTATGAGCAAACGTGTTTTAGCAGTAGAAGAGCAGGCCAGCCTGCAGACGGCGCCTGTAACCAGAGACCTCTACTAGTGTTCAATTATTGAAACACAACACATTCATTCACTCACTCACACTTGCAGACTCAGTATATGATGTATTCTGCGCTCTTCATTGTTAGAAGCTTTTATGGACCTTCATCTTCACTAATATTCATAACACATTAAGTTATTGGATCTGAGCCCACTGTGTGAAGGCGAAATACACCATCCTAGTATTCTGCATGAAGCGTGTGTGTTTTTCCCTGTCTGAGATTGTGTTGGGATGGACAGATAGATAAGCCACTGTAGGGGAGAGAAAGTGAGCTGGATGTTTTCTCTGTTATTATTCTAACCAAACTTCATGTCTGGGTTTGATGGCCACATACTGTCTTGCTGTTATAAAGTGGGTCATAAAGTCAAAGAAAGATATATCTGTGTTAGAAAAGTTTTATTTGTCTTAAAGGGATAGTTCACCCCAAAAAATGAAAATTCTGTCATTAATTAGTCACCCTCATGTCGTTCCAAACCCGTAAGACCTCCGTTCATCTTCGAAACACAAATTAAGATATTACTGATGAATTCTGAGAGTTCTCTGACCCTCCCATAGACGGCAATGTAACTACCACGATCAAGGTCCAGAAACGTAGCAAGGAGATCGGTAAAATAATCCATGTGACATCAGGAGTTCAACCGTAATTTTACGAAGCTACGAGAATACTTTTTGTGTGCAAAGAAAACAAAAATAATGACTTTATTCAACAATTCGTCTCCTCCGCGTCACCCTATAGTGCCTTTTTGGAGAGTATCCACTGAACGTAAACAGCGTATGCTATTGTGTCAGCTGCGTCCCACGTAAATAGCATATAAATAGCAAATATAAACATAAAAATTGTGTTTCACAATAGCTACAATATAATGCAATTTATGTATTATATAAAAAGAAATACATACTTAATTATAAAAAATATGTGTAATAATAATACATAAATAACAAACATAAGCATCTAAAATAAATATACTTAATTTATATACATATAAATCATAATAAATATAAATACTTAAAATAAATATAAATATAAATGATTAATTGTTTTTTTGCAAGTCACAGTAATGATAACAGACAGTGTAATTTTAGTATAGGCTAGTATATATATACTATTTATTAATATTTTTGAGTTACATTATTTTTATAAATATTACATATTTATAAATAAATATTCTTATATTTTCAGTTTTCATTTTATTTTTCTGTAATCTTATGTGCTTTTGTCATTTTTATTATTTTTTCACTTTACAATTTTCATTCAAGTTCTTTAAAGTTAAAGTTCTCTATCTTATATTTATATTTTATTTAATTTCAGCATTTTTAATTTTAGCATTGACAAAAACATGTTAATATTTTTTGTGTTAATAAGCAGTAACACTGATTTATTTATTTATTACTTATTGCAAAAATTGGAGACAAGTTGTCATGATCCAGTCAAATCTTGCATGAGGTTTAGATTTTTATTGCTGAATGTTTAACTCGAAACATGTCACATCACAGAAGTAAAACATTTTTAACCAACCGGCCCAGTTCTCCTCTAAAAGTGAAGTTCAAAAGAGCATTTCATCATACAAAAATATTGCTACGCCTTTATGTGAAAAAGATGAGTCATCAATATTTATAACAAGAAAACTGTATCAACATGCCAATATTTGCTAAAAGCTAGTTTTGTCAACTTTTAGGAGTGCATTAGCATATAAATGACCAGTCATTGACTAAAAACCACAATATTGTTATTCTACAGCATCTATATGGCATCACAGGAAGTGATTCAATCAGACTGACTTAGCATAAAAGTGATACACTACTGTGCACTATTAGACACTGGGAGGGGTTGCAGAACCCAAACTGTGTGTATTTTTATACCTCCATTTAGTTTGATTGCTGACTGTGTATTTCGCTGTTGTGTTTGCTGAGTTCTCACCCCCTGATGCTTTGGGATCAGAGAACGATTAACCGAGACGTGAGACGTAGGGTGGACGGTAAAATATATGGTGGTTGCAGAGAAGTGAGACAGAATTGGGATAGAGAGTAAAAAAGAAGGACAACGGGACAGGGAGGTGTATGTGTGTGTGTGTGCCAGGCAGTGACTGCAGTGTGTGTCGTATATCTCTGCAGACAGCAGAACAGGACGGCGTAGCAAGAGTTGCACACGACAAAGCTGCATTTGCAGGATAGATTTCAGCAATCGGATATATAATCAGAGTTACGCATTTAGTAGCGTTTAGGCCTTCGTCTTACGGATAGATTAGATACAAAGTCATAACCTTGGCTGTTTTATGAGGGCTTTGGTAGCATGAGGAGTGGTCCTGTTCAGGTTCAGTTCATTTGAACTTTTTTGCGAAAGTATTTATTGTCCTTGTTGAGATCACATAGCGTGGATGGGTCGTGGAAAGAAGCAGAGGTTTCATACTTCCTCTGAGCTCTATGGATCCTCATGTCATCTTTAGCCCAATGAAAAGCTTCTGCATGTGTTACGGCGTGATTACGGTATGTACAGCCCCTCGTTGTGAGGGTATACAGAACACATGGAGAGGTTATGTTTTTTTTAGTAAAAATATCAATAAAAACCTTAAAACAAGATAAATGTAGCAGAATGTAGCAAGAAAACATGAGCAAAATTATTAAATTTGTGAAAAAAAAAAAAAAAAACAGAAATTGTGGCCATGAATGAAGAATTAGTTCCTACAACTTATAAATTTGTTTGTTTTAGGTCAATTGTGGCTATGTTATAATAATATGTTCCATAATCAGATTAAAACAAGGGAATGAATAAGTACAAGACCGTCATGATTTAACTAAAACAAGAGAATGTTTTTCAATGTGGTCACGATTGAACTAAAACGAGGGAACAAATTTGTACAGCATGGTTGTGATTTAATATGGTCACGATTTAACTAAAACGAGGGAACGAATTTGTAAAATGTGGTCACAATTTAACTTAAACATGAACAAGTTAGTAAAAATGGTCATGATTTCACTAAAACAAGGGAACGAATTTGTACAACATGGTCACGATTTAATGTGGTCGTGATTTAACTAAAATGAGCAAACGAATTTGTACAATGTGGTCACAACTGAACTAAAATAAAGGACCAAATTAGCACAACATGGTCGCGATTTATTGTGGTTGCAGGGTAACTAACAAGAAAATTAATTTGTAAATGTGCTCACAGTTGAACTGAAATGAATAAACGAGTTAGTAAAACATGGTCGCTTAACTAAAATGAGGGAATGAATTTGTACAATGTGTACAATTTAATTAAAATATGGGAACAAATTAGTACAACATGGTCGCAATTTAATGTGGTCGCAATGTAACTAAAACGAGAAAATGAATTTGAAAAATGTGCTCACAAATTAACTTAAAGGAATGAACGAGTTAGTAAAACATGATCGCGATTTAACGAAAAAAGGAACGAATTTGTACAACATGGTCACGATTTAATGTGGTCACAATTTAAGTAAAATGAGGGAACTAATTTGTTCAGTGTGTTCACAATTCAACTTGAATTTGTCAGTCATGATTTAACTAAAACAAGGGAACAAATTTGTACAATGTGGTTGCGATTGAAATAAAACAGAGTACAAGTTAATACAACATGTTCACGATTTAACTAAAAGGAGGGAACTAGTTAGTAAAACATGGTTGCGATGTACCTAAAAAAGGGAACGAATTTGTACAACGCCGTCACAATTTGACTAAAATAAGGGAATGTGGTTACAAAATAATTAGTAGTGGGACCAAATTCTTAATTTGGTCCTGCTACATCTGTATCTGTAAATATTTTGTTGTTTTGGATGATGTGACATTGGTCTTAGACTTACACTGACATCTAGTGGTAATGAGACAACATGCCATTTCAGAAATGTGCTATTCACAGTTTTGTTTTTTGAATAAAATTTTTTTATTAATCTTGTTAATTTAAAAGTTAATTTATCTTGTTTTAAAACTTTTAAAAACACTGATTAAGAAAATTATTTTATGTTATTTGAAGAATGTCACGATTTATAAGTTATACAGTAGATTTTGGTCAAAGATGGAAAGGTGTTTGTGTCAATATAATGTGTTTTGTGTATTTGTTTCTCTGTGTTTTTAGAGTCAGGACTGGAGTAAGACAGATGACAGATTGTTGCAGGCTGTAGAACAGAATGATCCAGAAAAAGTTGCCACGCTGCTGGTGAAGAAAGGTCTCTGCCCGTCCAAACTGGACTCGGAGGGCAAATCAGCGTGAGTGGACCTCTGATTTCAGCTTATGACATAGTCTTGCCAAAAATATTGTAAATATATTTAATTACTTGATAACAAATAGCACATGAACAATGAAAGAAATTGCTGAATTCACAGGTTCCATCTTTGTGCGTCTCGAGGACGGTTGGACTGTCTGGAGGTCATCCTCTCTCATGGGGTGGACGTCAATGTAACAGACGGCACTGGTAAGGTTTAGTGTACTAGTTTTACTAATAAAAGTTCTTATAGGTCTCAAAGTGATTTAGTAATTTCTCTCTGTAGGGTTTAATGCTCTCCATCTTGCTGCTAAGAATGGACAGTCAGATTGTCTAAAGAGGCTTCTTCAGGTAGGAGTCATGAATTACAGTCCCAGAGTCCTAGAAAGAGCCAATGCTGATTTGATGCTGAAGTAGTATAGTGATAATGTTCATTCTGTAGGAAAGGATGCCTGTTGACGCCACAGACAGTTTTGGGAGGACGTCCTTACACCATGCTGGTAATAAAAACTCTTTCAGTATTCAAACGTTTGAACATTGCATTTGGACGTTAACACGAGGCTGTTGTTGGTTCAGATGTTATTCTGTCTTTGTCTTTGTGCAGCTGTAAGTGGCTGCTTGTCCTGTACTGAGATTCTGTGGGACTTTAAAGCCAACCTTGATGTTCAAGATGGAGTAAGTTCAATTGAACACAACAATTATTTATATTTGTACATTTGGCAGTAGATTTGGATTTTGATCTGAAGTGACATTCAGGATATACTTTTTATTAATATGCATGTATCCATAGGGACACTAAGAAGTAACTGCCAAATGTTGAGTACAGTGAGTTGAAAATGTAATTTTAAAAGGTTTAACTTATTGTATTCTTGTAGGATGGGTCAACTCCATTGATTCTGGGTGCCCAGATGAGCAGAGTCGAACTTTGTGCCTTCCTTTTGGAACGAGGAGCCAATCCAAATATACAGGACAACCAGGGCAGGTTGGATATGCTTTAAACAGCTTGTATAAAAAATAAGTGCACAAAACATTTAAAATTTAGTTCGTTTTATTATTATGATTTTTAACAAATTGGAAATTACTGCATGGTTTAAATCAGTGTTGTTATTGAGAACTAAAACTATTAAAAAATATTTGTCATTAGTTGAAATAAAGCCGCAATAAGATATACATATTAGATGAAAAAATAAAAACATGTGTTTGCAACTAACTGAAATAAAATAAGCTGAAGTTGAACATGACTAAAACAAAACAAAAAAATCACTTAAATCTAAATAGAAATATTTAGGAGGAAAAAAACCTATAAACATTACAAAAGTAAATTATAAATGATAATATAAAAATAAAAGCTAGGCCAAAATATTAAAAGCATTACTTTTGCTTTATAGTGGAAAGCCAGCAGATGTGTATTTTTAATTTTATTGTTGTACCTTCAGAATTCTTCCCACACATATTTCACCAAAAAGAAAATACCAAAAAATATAAATTATTATTATATATTATTAATAATACTATACTATATATATATATATATATGTGTGTGTGTGTGTGTGTGTGTGTGTGTGTGTGTGTGTCTGTCATTTTAATATTGAGATACAGCTTTTATTAACATTTTTGAATTTTTTGTTATTTGTATATATTCTATTCTGATTTTAAAGTTTTGTAAAAAATTTTGTATTTTCATTAGTTTTTTTTTGTATTTATTAATTTTTTTTATTAGTTTTTTTAGTACATCAACTTAAACTAAATAAAAATGAGAAATGTTGCCTCAGCAACTAGCTGAAATAAAATAAGTTTTCTATATTTTTCGATCTTTTATTTGTTATTTCAGTTCAAATTTATTTTATTTCAAGTAACAAAAGTAGTTTTTACGGTTTTAGTTTTACTTAACTACAATTACCCTGATATATAATATAATTTTTTTAATATTTTATATAGTATAATTTTTTTAATTATACATATATAATTAAAATGTTTTTTTGTTTTGTTTTTGTTTCTAGTCCTTCAGTTTAAACTTAGAAATGATCATGTTATTTTCAACAGAAACAATACATAACATATACTTTGGGGATTTCATATATTGGACATTTGGGTTTCGAGGCAGATCAGCACTGATGTTGGCCTGTGAGAGTGACAGCATGGAGAATGTAGAGGTGTTATTGAAAGGCGGAGCTAACCCACACCTTACCGATGCCCTGGGGCACAACTCCGCCCACTACAGCATCACCGCCGGCAACCACAACATTACCCAGCTTCTGCAGAGCGTAGGCGTTTCCACAGGTAACCACACACACATCTCGTCCTCACCTTTAATTCCTTCGAGAGAGAGGGACCATCTGGTGCCTAGTGGTTCTCTGATGTTTGGCCCCCATTTTTAATTCGGATATGCTGGTAATCTGAGAGGAGAGACTAAAAAGCAGATGTTACGTTGGGTCAGGGGATGAAAACACAGAGAAGTTTGCTAACTCGAGTTACAAAGGCCGATTGGAAACATATGTCGCTCTGAGTTGGAAATGGATCCCAGTGTTAATAAAGGGCCCCTGTGGTCGTACCACCTGACAGAGTGATAAATGTGCTGCCTGTCTGCTTTCATGTTGCCTCTTTTTTAATTGCAACAGTGAGCATGTGGTGGAACGGGAAGATTATATATAGTTATGTGTTTGAACGTGGCTTGCAGATTGTGTTTGGAGTGGTGATGTGTGTGTGAGTCTCACCGCACTGCTGTCTGTTTCTTATTTCTGTCCCATGCATTCCCAGCCACTGAGGGTTCGAGTGAGGAGGTAATTGTCAAAGGAAACGGCCTCTCCCAACACTTTATCACATGCATACAAATAACTAAACCACAGAAAATCCTCAAGGATGGTCAGGGATGGATTATGCTGCTCTAAATACCAATGTTTCACAAATATAGTCGATTTTATTACTCAGCTGAGAGTCGCTTAAATGCGGTATCCAGACAGCTTGATTTAAAGGGGTCATATGATGTTGCTAAAAAGAACATTATTTTGTGTATTTGGTGTAATGAAATGTATTTATGCGGTTTAAGGTTCAAAAACACATTATTTTTCACATACTGTACATTATTGTTTCTCCTCTATGCCCCGCCTTTCTGAAACGGGTTGGTTTTTACAAAGCTCATCGGTCTGAAAAGCGAGGTGTGCTCTGATTGGCCAGCTATCCAGTCCGTTGTGATTGGCCGAATACCTCAAGCGTGTGATGGAAATGTTACGCCCCTTACCATACTGTGATCCCGTGTCCCGGTGCGATGAGACAAAAACATTAAATCCCATTATAAACGAGGCATTTGTTGCATCCAGTGGGGACATAATTATGGATTTTTAAGGTTGTGGTCAGATTTACTCATCTTCTGCAAATTTTCATAGGCAAAATAGTGATTTTAATAGTAATTCCATGAAATTGTGAATTCTGCAAAAGAGCAAATAATTTTCACACAACAGGTTCTAAAAATTTGTTGTTTTGATCAACAGAAAGCTGCTTGGTTTGAGAGTGATTTCTGTGTGAGTGGTGCTTTATGTGTCGCTACATTATTAATAATAAACAGTGGAGCTTTTGCCTGCAAAATTTTGTGTGAATTCCGCGAATGTGACCACATCTTTACATATAGATGTCTCTGCATGTTGGAAAAGAAAAAAAGTGTTTAAACGTGGGAAAAAAATGGCACACTTTCTTTTTAACATTACATAAGTATGCCTTAAGGTTGTGGTCAGATTTACTCATCTTCTGCAAATTTTCATAGGCAAAATAGTGATTTTAATAGTAATTCCATGAAATTGTGAATTCTGCAAAAGAGCAAATGATTTTCACACAACAGGTTCTAAAAATTTGTTGTTTTGATCAACAGAAAGCTGCTTGGTTTGAGAGTGATTTCTGTGTGAGTGGTGCTTTATGTGTCGCTACATTATTAATAATAAACAGTGGAGCTTTTGCCTGCAAAATTTTGTGTGAATTCCGCGAATGTGACCACATCTTTACATATAGTTGTCTCTGCATGTTGGAAAAGAAAAAAAGTGTTTAAACGTGGGAAAAAAATGGCACACTTTCTTTTTAACATTACATAAGTATGCACTTCACCTTTAAAAAGTCGAATCAGTAGTTTGAAGACAGAAGCACATGTTACAAATCTAACTAACACTGCTGCTGCTGATTTGCTTTGCTTTCTAACGTGTCCATCCTGAAACTCCGCCCACACCAGCAGGCTCCTCCTCCTCCCAATCCCCCATCTAGTGGAACCACACCCCGCAAAAGGAAAGCCCCTCCTCCTCCTAAATCTCCTGCTCAGGTACAATGGGATTCATGAATCCCATGAAACATTATAAATAGGAAAGCATTAAAAAAAAAATTGTCTTAAAGGGATAGTCCACCCAAAAATGAAAATTCTGTCATCATTTACTCAACCTCATGTTGCCCCAAAACTAGGTCTTTTTTTCTGTGGAACACAAAATGTTTTAATAAATGATCACACTGCTCTGTTTCAATATTGAAGAGGTTGTCAAGCTTGCAAAAGGACAAATAAACACCATAAAAGTATGACAGGTTTTTCATTTTTATGAACTATTCCTTTAAATGCATGGCACTGGGTCTTATTCAGTAATAATTGTATGGATTGTTCATATTTATGCACATTTGAGAATGTCTTAAAAAATTATGAAGTACAGTTATTCATAACACATTCGCAACGTAGAGGAATTTGTTCTTAATCTCGTTCTAATGTTAATGAATTTGTAATATTCTAAATTAATCTTCTAAATAAAACACACCCCAAACCATTTCCATATAAGGGCTTTTGTGAAAATTTGAAAGCTTTTGATGAATCATGATTTGTTTGTGCAAATGTTCGTATGAAGTTTTCACACACAAATTAGTGCATACATAGGGCCCTATGAAATCTGTTTTATTTTTTTTCCCAAATTCTGTTCAATTTTTTCCAAATTTTTTTCAATTTTTAATTGTTCTGTAATCTGCGTTAATGATTTAATTAAATTTTAGTATTTAAAAAACATGTCTAATTAATTGAAAATCATGAAACTTGAATGTAACAACAGTTTATCAATTTTAACAAAAAAAATAAATTTTCAGGCCCCTATGAAATCAGTTTTATTTTATCGCAAATTCAAATTTGTCTTTTGAATTCATACAGTATATAACTTAATATTTAAATAGCATTATTTTTCCCTTTGTATTAATAATAATAATAATAATAATTTCTTACATTTATATAGCACTTTTCTGGGCACTCAAAGCGCTTTACATAGAAGGGGGGAATCTCCTCAACCACTACCACAGACACTAGTCCACATCGCAGTTTGATCAAGTGTGCAGCCCTTTTGATTTATTCATCCGAAATTTGCAAAATTCCACGTTATATTGTAAATTCCATTTTTATGACTGAATTCCATGATTCCTTTCGTGTTTTCAACATCACAGAATTCATAGGGCCCTAGTATCATACACATGGTTTTTGAATGACATCCATTGTTTTAGTTAAATATGCATGGCTTATGCTTAATAATTCTGTAGGGCCCGCCCCCTTCCTCAGACACCTCAAGCACGCCACCTCCCCCTGTCCCCACCCAGTCACCTGACTCACAGAGCCCCGCCCTGCCTTCTCCTGCCCCCAGGACCCAACTTGCCCCATCTGAGAACCTTGTGAGTGAGAACCAATATGAAAAACTTTTTGCTTATAACGAATTGTAACTAATTTGGCCAGCCTAACCCCATAGTCAGCAGTCACAGTACATCATAATAACATACACATTAAGTAATTTGCGCAGTATTACATGTGACTATTTCTGCGTTGTGACTATTTCTACAATGTGTGTTTGTGTGTCAGGTGGAGGATGAGGAAGTCTTTGAAGAGATCCGTAAGCTCAGGCTGGAGAGAGGTCGCCTGCTGCAGAAAATCAAGGTTCTGGAGCAGCAGCAGAGCAGCGCCACCACTGCCCTGGAGGAGGTACTGCACTTCTTTAACTATAATAAACTTACTAGCGATTTCCACTGAAAGGGAACAAAATGAAACAAAAAAAGTTTTTTTTGAAAAATATTTCAGTGAAAAGTGGCGCTTTACTTTCAGAAAAAGCTGATTGTCAAAATCAGGAGTCCAAAAAAAGTCCTATGATGAATGTTTAAATATGTGCTGCACGCTTTCCTCTCAATAACAGAAAAACCACAAAACAAAAACTTGTATGAGTTTCTTTTGTCTGCTGAAGACAAAAAATATTTTGAAGAATCTTGGTAACCAAAATAGTTGACTGTAGCCATTGACTTCCATACAAAAATTTTTTCCATATACTATGGAAGTTAATGGCTACCATCAACTGTTTGGTTAACAACTTTATTCGAAATATCTCATTTTGTGTTTAACACAAGAAAGAAACTAATACAGGTTTGGAACAACTTGTGGGTGAGTAAATTATGACAGAATTTTCATTTTTGGGGGATCTATCCCTTTAAATTTGTGTGATTTTGTCATATAGCAGTTATCACTAAATATCAAAATGTTCTGCAGCTAAACTCTCTGAGAGAGCGTCTGAGCGAGGTTGAGGCAGAGCGTGACCGACTGCTGGCCGAGCTGGAGGAGTTGAGAGCAGCCCAGGTGAGCGGTGTGACCTGTGACTCTGAAGACGCGGAGGACTCAGATGACATGTTGGACTTCCCAGGTGAGCCAAGAACACTTCCTGTCACAAAAGTGAGTGGAAGAGCTGGAAAAAGTCCTGGAGCAAATTAAGTGGAACATTTCTGTTTATGTCGTATCAGGAGCAGAGAAGTTACTATCTAAGCAATCGCAAGGTCTGGATGCTGATTCGCCGGCTGAGGGCACCTCTCAAGAGAATCCTGCCATGGTAGAGCAGCTTCGCAGAAAAGTAGAGGAAATTACCTCCCAGAATGCCGACCTGGTTCTCAAAGTGCAGGTGGAGTTTCTCTCCTTTAAACACACATTTGCAGAATGCAAGCAAAGCACTAAATCACAGGCATGCGCACACACACACACACACACACACATACAGAATGCTGACCTCATTGTCTGTGTTTAGATGTGTTTTCGGCAGCTTCATAAAGGTTGTTCAGATGGGCACGATAAATATGCACTAACCACATACTGCATATGACCTGCTTCTTAAAGCCCCACATCTGCTTTAGAGATTTAAAGATGGGAACACACAACACGTGCACTAGTTCAACCTGATGCTGTATATGTAGCTCAGATATAGATGTATTTCCTTTTGTATTTTTTGCATTGTCAACAGTCAATCTCATCACTGTTATTTTTACATTGAAAATATACCCTTCATTTTTAACTTATTTTAGCCTAATTGTTACAACAATAATGTCAAAAAAAAAACATTTATGAGAATAAAATAAAAATTAAACTTAAGAAAATATTTAATCTCTTATTTATTAGGGGCCATAGGCATCTTTTGTATCCTTTAGTGTTCTTCTTCTAATTCCTCTGCTCTGGAAATCTAGGGCAGCCCATAGAACCGTATGGTAAAAAATTATGACATTTGGCACACTGATAGAGGACAGCCCCAACATTAACCACACCCAATTTGGAGTCTCTAAATCAAACCCTCTAGCGCCACCACTTGTCCAAATTTGCACTCACGTTTGCGCTAATAACTTTTGAACCGTAAGGGCTAGAAACAAAAGTTCATGAAAATTTTACAATTTGTCAAAGAGCTCACCAAAGTGGATGTGACACTTTAGCGTATTCAGACCAAACTTGGTGTGTATTATGACAACCATGATCTGAGGTTACCTGCACAGTTTCAGCACAGTGCCACCTAGTGGTCAGTATATATGAAAAATGGCTATATTTTGCTTATAAATTCTGAACGGTTTGGCCAAAAATCACAAGATTCAGTTCGATATAGAACAATACCCAATTTTCCCATGTTGGCCATTTTGAGCGTTAGCCATTTTGAATTTTGACAAAAAATGCTATGTTTTACAACAGCATTGGTGTATCGTCAAGAAACTTATGTTTTCAGCACCATGCCCTGAAGGTAATCAAAAAGCCACATTGTGGTCAAAAATTGGAATTTCAAAAAATGCTAATAGCTTTTGATTAGTTTTGCCTATTATCATGAGACTGATCTTGATAAATTCCTTGGATCATGCCGAGAACATTGATACCAATTATCCCATAATCGGCCAAACTTCCTGCCCTCCATTTTGATTTTCTCTGAAAACCTACTTTTTCGAACTCCTCCTAGACCACTGCTTTGATTTTCACCAAATTCAAGTAATATCATCTTCAGACCATGCTGGCAAAAATGTATGGATTTCGCGTAGATAGATGAAATGGTTTCTGTTTAACGCATGAATGAATTTGCTGGAATGATGCCAAACTGCGTCTGAGGCTGTATTCTCTGCAAAGCCTTGACATATTGGCACCAAACTTTGTATGTGCCATTGTGACCTCACACTGACCACATCACATCAATTTGATAACAGCACCACCTATTGGTCAAAAGTGATAAACCATCAAATCATATTACTAGTCGGTTGTATAAATGATGTTTCAGTCATTTTGAGATTATATTTTTGACACACAATTCCCAATTATAATAATATGTTTCATGGTCTTAGTATACAGAGTGCTTATTTATAAAGCTAAAGCACAGCTGACAATAGCATTAATAGCATTAATCAGATCAGTGTGGTACTGCATTCTGGAAAAATAGCATGGCATGTATGTTAAGTGCTAATATGACATTCAACTTACAAAGCCCTTGTGGAAAATGTTAGGGGAACATGTGCAGCAAACTCATGTTTTCTTGTTCAAATGAGCTTAGTAGAAAGTGTTTAGCAAATGTATTACTTACAACTGCACATTTGAAATAAATCAGCCATGTTTGGGAAGGTTCTCCAAAACTGGGTTGTATTTTCATTGAAGTCCAGGGTTAAACAAACAGATCAAAGAACGCTATGAGAATAATGGCTGAGGCAACATATGGCAACTACATGTGCTGTCTTTAAAAAAGAAAACCAATAAATACCTTAGTTATTGCAATATTTTTAGCTCTATTGTGTTGTGGTCTGCAGATGCTGGAAATGTTTGAGAAGGATGACACGGATATGCAGAGCTCGGGCCCAGATTTTGTTCCCACAGCTCAGTATGAATCTTTAAGGAGAGAGTCATAGGCATCTTTTGTATCCTTTAGTGTTCTTCTTCTAATTCCTCTGCTCTGGAAATCTAGGGCAGCCCATAGAACCGTATGGTAAAAAATTATGACATTTGGCACACTGATAGAGGACAGCCCCAACATTAACCACACCCAATTTGGAGTCTCTAAATCAAACCCTCTAGTGCCACCACTTGTCCAAATTTGCACTCACGTTTGCGCTAATAACTTTTGAACCGTAAGGGCTAGAAACAAAAGTTCATGAAAATTGAACAATTTGTCAAAGAGCTCACCAAAGTGGATGTGACACTTTAGCGTATTCAGACCAAACTTGGTGTGTATTATGACAACCATGATCTGAGGTTACCTGCACAGTTTCAGCACAGTGCCACCTAGTGGTCAGTATATATGAAAAATGGCTATATTTTGCTTATAAATTCTGAACGGTTTGGCCAAAAATCACAAGATTCAGTTCGATATAGAACAATACCCAATTTTCCCATGTTGGCCATTTTGAGCGTTGGCCATTTTGAATTTTGACAAAAAATGCTATGTTTTACAACAGCATTGGTGTATCGTCAAGAAACTTATGTTTTCAGCACCATGCCCTGAAGGTAATCAAAAAGCCACATTGTGGTCAAAAATTGGAATTTCAAAAAATGCTAATAGCTTTTGATTAGTTTTGCCTATTATCATGAGACTGATCTTGATAAATTCCTTGGATCATGCCGAGAACATTGATACCAATTATCCCATAATCGGCCAAACTTCCTGCCCTCCATTTTGATTTTCTCTGAAAACCTACTTTTTCGAACTCCTCCTAGACCACTGCTTTGATTTTCACCAAATTCAAGTAATATCATCTTCAGACCATGCTGGCAAAAATGTATGGATTTCGCGTAGATAGATGAAATGGTTTCTGTTTAACGCATGAATGAATTTGCTGGAATGATGCCAAACTGCGTCTGAGGCTGTATTCTCTGCAAAGCCTTGACATATTGGCACCAAACTTTGTATGTGCCATTGTGACCTCACACTGACCACATCACATCAATTTGATAACAGCACCACCTATTGGTCAAAAGTGATAAACCATCAAATCATATTACTAGTCGGTTGTATAAATGATGTTTCAGTCATTTTGAGATTATATTTTTGACACACAATTCCCAATTATAATAATATGTTTCATGGTCTTAGTATACAGAGTGCTTATTTATAAAGCTAAAGCACAGCTGACAATAGCATTAATAGCATTAATCAGATCAGTGTGGTACTGCATTCTGGAAAAATAGCATGGCATGTATGTTAAGTGCTAATATGACATTCAACTTACAAAGCCCTTGTGGAAAATGTTAGGGGAACATGTGCAGCAAACTCATGTTTTCTTGTTCAAATGAGCTTAGTAGAAAGTGTTTAGCAAATGTATTACTTACAACTGCACATTTGAAATAAATCAGCCATGTTTGGGAAGGTTCTCCAAAACTGGGTTGTATTTTCATTGAAGTCCAGGGTTAAACAAACAGATCAAAGAACGCTATGAGAATAATGGCTGAGGCAACATATGGCAACTACATGTGCTGTCTTTAAAAAAGAAAACCAATAAATACCTTAGTTATTGCAATATTTTTAGCTCTATTGTGTTGTGGTCTGCAGATGCTGGAAATGTTTGAGAAGGATGACACGGATATGCAGAGCTCGGGCCCAGATTTTGTTCCCACAGCTCAGTATGAATCTTTAAGGAGAGAGTTTGAGGAACTACAGGAGAAATACTCAAGAGCCCAGGCTTCAACTGAAGCCTCAAGCATCGCAGAGGATCATGGGTAATATGGTTAAAATGAGATCAGACTAATATTTTATCAATCTTTTTCTTGATATTATTCAGACAGCACATACTATATATGTCATCTATATCTATTCATTTGGTGTATTTTTTGTTTTGTTTTTGCTTATTGTCAATGTTAACATGTTACTTGTTTCTTCATTGGATGTTATCGACCTTATTTTAAACGTAAGAGTGGGCACGGCCATTTGTAACTTGACTGTGCGACGTTCGCTTCTAGTTATTTTACCTTTTCAAAAACAGTCCATTATGCTGCTTGATATTGCAGAATTTAGCTATATTGCAAAATTGCTGAATGTAAATCCTAATTTTACACTGTCATTCCTCAAAAATAACAAAAAATATTTCACAATTGATAGAAAATGTTGTTGGTAGATGTTGGAACTGGCACTTACCTAAAAAATAAACCTATGTAAATGAAAATTAGGAAACGTAACCATTACCAGGTAGGGGAAATAAATCAATACATTATAGTATCACATTATTTTGCTTGGCAACAATGTGTCAATATAAGCTCCAAGTATCAATATTTTATTATAAATTGCAAATATGAAAATATTTTGGTTCTGAGTAATAAAATAAAAATATTTTATACCAATACTGGTGCATGCAACATAATTGACAGTTTTTTATGACAGTGTTGGTCAGTTGGTCTGCTTGACGTTCTGCAGTTGAAAAAAAAATTACACACTAATATCATTTCATGCTTAAGTATTGTGATATTATTAGCCTCTGGTGATTCTTACCGCTATTGACAAGGAAGTTGTTGGAGTTGAAACTGGAACTTACCTAATCTAAACTAATATCAGTCACTCATGCACATATGAATCCTGTCAAGTAACTAAAACGTTTGCTTTCCTAACGGTTGCTTTCCTTAGATCTGTGGAGAAAGAGGAGAAAGATCAAAAAGCTCTGGAGGAACAGCTGGCCCAAGCCCAGGCCGAGTTAGAGGAAATCAAAGAACAGATGCGTCTGGGGGTCTATTCAGTGGAGGAAGCAGGAGCGAAACATGAAGGGGGCTCCGAGTCCCCTGAGAAAGGGGCAAATCTGGAGAACCAGCAGGAGCTGGAGGTGGAGCTAGCTAGCAAAAAGACAGATGGGGAGGGGCTTAGTGAAGGTGACAATGACACCATACAACAGCTGAAACAGAGGGTGACGGAACTTGAGGCAGCTCTGCAGGATAGAGAGAAAGGGAAAGAGGGAGAGGAGGAGAACGAGACAGTTGTGAGTCTTAAAGAACGGGTGGAAGAGCTGGAAAAAGCCCTGGAGCAAAGCAAGACGGCAGGGCACGAGGAGGGCGAGGGAGCGCCGGTGAACGGGTTGCAGGCACAGGTGGAAGAACTTGAGCGGGCGTTGAAGGAGAGTGTCCCTCGAGGTCAGTTTGAGCAGGTTCAGGTCACTTTGGGTCTTCAGCTTAACCAACTAGCTCAAGAACGAGCCGAAGTGGCTACCCGACTCAACCAGGCCTTACTGGAACTGGAAAGGCTCCGCCCTCCATCCCACATTGGTGAAGATGAAGACGACGAGGACCCTTCCGAGAGCTCTGAGGTTTCCATTGCATCTGGTGAGTGCACCTGTTGTCCCTCTGAGACTCTCCGAAATAGCCATTTGATTCCTGCCTTTAAAGGGGTCATATGATGTTGCTAAAAATAACATTATTTTGTGTATTTGGTGTAATGAAATGTGTTTATGCGGTTTAAGGTTCAAAAAACACATTTTCCACATACTGTACATTATTGTTTCTTCTCTATGCCCCGCCTTTCTGAAACGCGTCGATTTTTACAAAGCTCATCTTTCTGAAAAGCAAGGTGTGCTGTGATTGGCCAGCTATCTAGTGCGTTGTGATTCGCCGAATACCTCAAGCGTGTGATGGAAATGTTACGCCCCTTACCATACTGTGATGCCTTGTCCCGGCGCGACGAGACAAAAACATTAAAACCCATTATAAACGAGGCATTTGTTGCATCCAGTGGGGACATAATTACTGATGATAATGACTTATACTGTCTTTTTACACGTTGCGTTGCATGGCACCGCGTAAACATAAAACCATGTCTGCATTTGTGATAATAGCCCAGCAGTTAGCGCAAACAGAAAAAGAGCTGCAAGCAGAGCGGGCACTGCGTGAGCAAGCTCAAACTGAGCTCGCCAGACTGGAATCCGAGCTGCAGGCTGTGCAAAAAGACTCAGTTAGCAAGGAAGAACATGATAAAGTCAAGGTAAGTTACATAAGATGCTAAAATGTAGCATTGTCCAATTTGCGAATGAATCCTTTTAACGACTCATTCAAAATGATTCACAAAGCACTCATCTGTAAGAATTGATTCACTGAAGTAAAAACACGCATTTGGAATAGAATAAATGCTAATACTGCAGAAATGCTTTTTTCTCTATGCATAGAAAAATTCCTGGTCCTGGAGGGCCACTGTCCTGCAGTGTCCTGAGTTTAGCTCCAACCCTAATTAAGGAGTGTGTTGGGGCAAGTTGGAGTTAAGTTCTGCAAAGTGTGAAGAACATTTTAATAATCTCAAGAACCTTTTTCCACTATAGAGAACCTTATGCAGAATGGAAAGATTCCATGGATTGCCAATAAAGAACCTTTATATTTAAAAGTGTGCGCGTTTAAATGAATAACACACATCTAAAGTCTTTCCTTTCATCTTGTGCTCAGGACTGGGAGCGCAAACACAAGACTGTCGTTTCAATATATCGTTCTCATCTACTAGCTTCTGTACAGGTGAGACACAACCCAACCTTACATCTACAGGAACGTCTTATGTTACACATACCTATGTGACTGTTTATGACTTAACAGGGCCGGATGGATGAAGAAGTTCAGGCGCTTTTGCTTCAAATCCTCCGTATGACACAGAAAGGTCAAAATTAGTGCTTTGCAACTGACAGCAAAACAAAGAGTTCAAGTGACTGCTATACGTACCCTTGAACTGAAGTGTATCACCACTGTGCACCGCCAACAAGAGGCACTGCAACTGAATGAGAAGATATAGTTTTGGAACGTGACAGAGATGATTATATTTCCTGTATGTGATGATTTATGAGGGACAACACAGATACTTTTGTACCACATTTCAATAAACGGAGAAATGCTGCTGATGTGCCTTTCTTTGTAACTCTGCGGTTGACACTTTCTTTGCAGGCCTCTCACAGTACTGCATGTCAAAATTTACTTTGTGGTAAAAAGTACGTTATGATGAATTTCCGTGGTGTTATAAAGATGCGTAACACACCACAGGTAATCTATTTCAAACTCAGCTGGTATTCAGGTCTGGCACATCCACATAATCTCACCACAAACAGCTGAACACGTCTGTTAGTACAGGTTTCTTTTCCTTTTGAAATCAGAGTAATATTTCATGTAAAATTCAAATTTGTTATGAACCTGTATTATTTTTTCTTTTGTTAAAAAAAAACAAGGAGATGCTTGGCAGAATGTCCAAGCTGCTCTTTTTCATACAATGAAGGTGGACGGTAGGGATGTCAAATTTTTTTTTTCCCGAATTTCTAATATTTGTCGAATTTAAAATAAAAGTCAACATTCGAATGCAAAAACGAGATGCGATGACGATGTAAGTGTCATTCCATTTTAATGTTTTTGTTAGCCTGTCCAGTTGAAGCCACTAGATTTGTTAATTACAAATATTGCGGGAAAAGAGAACATCAATGCGGAGCAGATCTTGTTTACATTAAAACTGAAAGCAAGCCGTTCACACAGAACGCATTTTTTTGCGCATTTTCTAGAGGGACATCTATCACTGTTGCACTCACGTCTCGCACAAAAGAGCCGCATGTTTAGAAAGCCATGTAAAATTAATGCTAGTTCAACTTTGAAAAAACATATCTCGAGACTTTATGGGTTTTTTTCCCCCATCCCACTGCAACTCGTGTTTTTAAATGAAAAATTTACTCTTGTGTGATTGGTGTTCGGCCCTTTGTATTAAACTATGCATACATACATGACGCTGTTTTGTTTATAGTTGTTTAAGCAACTTAATTATAATTGGTTTATAAAGATTAATTTAAACATTATGCACTTTTTTCACAGATAGTCATGCTACCTGATGCTTTGAATAAATGTGCAGTAATATTTTGCTCGATGCGCCCTCTTGTGGCCTCAGGAGAGAAGCCAAAAGCTTTTCTTCACCCTAACTGAAATTATGCATTTTAAATTCATATAATATTCGACTTTAGTTTTTCAGCCAGTTTGACAGCCCTAGAGGACGGTACAGAAAAGTAATCTGTAATGTTACAAAAGGCTTTTGTTTCAAATAAATGCCACTCTTTTGAATTTTCTATTTATCAAAGGATCCTGAAAGACGTATCACAGTTTCCACAAAAATATTAGATAGCACAACTGTTTTCATCATTGATAATAGTAAAAAATATTTCTTAAGCAGCAAATCAGCATATCAGGATTATTTTTGATCAAATAAATGCATCCTTGGTGAGCATAAGAGACTTCTTTCAAAAACATCAAACCTCACCACAAACATTTGAATGGTAGTGTACAATGTTAAGCTCTCAAAAATAACAAAACATCATAAAAGTAATCCATATGACTCATGACCAACATTGCAGGTCGTATGGACAATAATGGCAACATTTGCATTTTGGGAGTACTGTTTCTTTAAAAATAAACCAAACATTTCCTTTTACTTTTCCCTTCCTGTTTAGTTTTATTGAGAATGCTTTTAGATCAGAGTAACAGAGCATAGAGAAACAACATCCTGAGAAAGAAAAGTGGTTTTCGTGGTGGCAATGAGGTCTAGAATACCTGGAGAAAGCTAGCCGCTAGCATTCACATTTATCTCAATGTCAGTTGCTAGGCTGGAGCAAGAGCCCTGTAAGTATGTGTTTTGAAATATCTGTGATTTATGTGTTTGCAAAAACCCATGGATACTTTTAAATGCTTGTCAGTGGATAAAGATGATTTTTGGACCCAAATGGTGTAGCTACAGCATCTGCTATCTGATTCTAATTGAAGTAAGCTAACTAGATAAACCCTGGCTATTCTTTCTATTTCTGCCATATTCTAATATTGCTGTTATTCCAAATTCAGCTGCTGGCATACTGTATGCAAGAGCTTAATATCAGAAACTAGGATGCCGAAAGGATGTATAAACCCTAAGTAAGTGGAAGGATTTTTGAAGTAAAAAATAAAAACTTTTAAGGCACTGGAATCTTCTTTTTGGATAGTGGGTGAAGACAAAGAAAATGTGGTTCTTTATACACTGTAGTGAGCCAGACTCTTCTTTTTATATAACCAGAATATTTGAACATTTATAGAGGCAGGTTTCATTTGATGACATTTCTCCAGAAAGCAGCTTTTAGGTTGAAATAAGATGGTTTGACATTACGAACTATTTATTGAAATGTATAAAAAGAAGTTTGTGGTTGACTTTTGTGCCCAGATAAACAGCAAAATAATACATATGAGGACTTTAAAGCTGCATTCAGTAGTTAGCTAGCGTTAGCATTGCTCTTTTTTGTGTACTTTAAGTACCAAAGCCACATGGCGTTAAACGCTTTTTCTCATCATCAAATCTTATGTATGCCATAGCGATGTTTGCGCTCGTTAGTTTTTTTCGGTCGTACAGATTCTCCTGTTATCTTCACTGATAAAGCGCAACAAGTTTCATTGTCTAATTTTCGTCTTTCACATCACCAGACTACACTTCGCTACTAGCGTATCTACAGGATTGTGAGGATTTACTTTTTAGGGTGCATTCATATTGTAGGCTACAGCGAAATACAGTCACCTCCATCTGCATTTTGTGAGGGACGCAAGAAAGTTAGCAAGGGATGCATTAGCATAAAAATTTTGGAGGGAAAATTGACTATTGTCAATAGCGAATAGATGCAGATTTGCGCAGGGCGACACGAATGATGTGAAATGAGTGAAGCGATTGCGGCGAACACGATATTTGTCTCAATCGTGTCTTCCGCGCAAGTTGAAAAATTTAAATTTTCAACTAAAGTGGGAAATTCGCATGACGCGTTGTCGGTTGTATCAGAAAATGGAGGAGAGCATTTTTATGTTTTTATTCAAGTAATGGTGTGTGCACACCAGAAGCGAACTTAATTATCTGCACGAGTAGATTACATACAAAGTCAATGCAAAGACACCAAAAGACGCAAATTTGCACGGGCGACGCGATTGCCACGAAACGTGCGATATACGCCTCACACCGCCAGCGACACACAGCGACATAATCTCATTAATTTTCAATGGAGAGCTGGCGACTTCCGGCAGCACAAGCGACAGTGACCGTTGGCGACGGAATGTGGGCGTGTCAAGCGATGCGAGTCAAGCGACAAAAGTTCAGAATTCTTCAACTTTATGCAAATAAGCAGCGAATTTCATGAGCGACAACCAATGGGAGTGAAGTCAGTGGCGAGCACGTGATTCATCTGCTGTAGTGGAGTGTTACGGGGTAACTAGGCAACCAGTAGTGGGAACGCCCACTAGCGACCTCAATTGCCAGCCACAAGCGACAAGCAGCGAAAAAGTCGCTGGCGGTGTGAACGGGGCTTCTATAACGTCTTCAATACGCCTCAAAATTCGCAAGCCAATCAGCGAAGAGCTTATTGACAATCGAGTTTGACACATCCGGTTGTATCAGAAAGAGCATTATGCAATGATTTTATTCGCACTAATGACACATTTCCCAAATTTCGCATCATATTAAAGTTTGTTACGTAAATCAGCAGCTTGTTTGTCCGCTGGTAGTTGATCAGGTGAATGGATTCCTATTGAAATGACGAAAATTCGCTTAACCTAGGCAAATGTGACGGAACCTTGATGTGGATTTCGCATCAGATTCAAGTTTGCATTGTTGCAAATTCACCACATTTGCCAATAAAAAGTTGCTTAGTTTGGAACTGACCTCTGATTAAGCAGTGCTTCATGCATCGCTACACTATTGATAATGGATAACAAACCTTCTTTGCCCACAAATTTACGCTTATGTTTTGTTAATGTGACCACATCTTTTTTTTAATGAGCACCAAACTACCGAATGCACCTTTAAACAAAACTGTATGCATTGTGGGTATTTGTTTGTGACTAAACACAAAAGAGAAATTGAATATTTGTTTAGTATAATGCATGTCTGAATCACTCAGGTTTTAAAAAGGGCAATATCACATGAGCACGACCCAAACGTTTGGTCCCGAGTTCATAAATGAAACATGTGCATTTGATACGACTGCATTAGAGAGCGACTGAGCTTTATATAACGTCCTTAAATACTGCATCCTGAGAGCAAACCGTTGGTAAGCACAACACAATGAAGTCCAGAGTGTCAGAGGTGACCGTCAGAGAAGATCAGAGCCACGGTTACTCAATGCATCACATTTAGAAACAACAGCTCACTGACGACGAGCGCTCGTATGGATGTAAAGGAATCAGACGGTTTGTCTCATGTGTTTCACATAAGTTCACATTTCTGAACAGTCTGCTGGGAAAAAGTGTTCACAAGCACTTTATTTCCCAATGCCAAACTCTCAGTTGGGGTCTTCTCTGTTGAAGAAGGGGTGGATTGAGCAAGACATGCTGAAAGGAACAGCGATATCCCACAAGTCCCAGTGGAAGCTCAGAGTCTGTTTAAGGCAATAGTGTGGGGCCTCTAGATTGGCAGCACAGGGGACGGCCTTGCACCCTAAAAAAAACACAATACATAAGCTATGAATTACCCAACCAAACAGCTTTGATAATCTGTAGAAAAATGCCGCAAACCTCTTACCATGTACTCTATATGGGCTTCAACTGGAAGTTAGTTCTTTCTGCAGACCACCTGCTGGAGGTGTAACTCGCTCTCTGCTGCAACAATCGGCAGCTTGTTTGTCAGGTGGTAGTTGATCAGGTGGCTGATGCTCTCAAAAAGCATGTCTTTAGTCCGAACCTAATGAAAAATTAATTAATAAATGATGGCCATATAAGGAAAATGTGAACTGATGTGGTTTAAGGGTGTTTTCATAACTGGTTTGATGGTGCAAAGTTAGATTATTTTTCATCATAATAATAAAAATCATTTTAGCATTGTATCCCTTTTTTGTTTACTTTTATTTTTTTTAGCCAACTAACATTTATAATTATTATTAATAGTATTATTAATTTTATTTGATTTTTACTGACTTTTTAATAATAATTCCTATTTAAAATTTTTCACTTTAAATTTTAGCATATTTTATTTGTGTTCATTAATGTAATTTGTTCTTAGTTTTTTAATAACATTATTCTATTTTATATTATAATACATAACACATTATAATTAATATTATTTTATTCTCATTTAAATTTTATTTTCTTATTTGTTTAGTTTTTAATTATTTTTGTAGAATTATTAAATTTGAATATATTTATCAAAATACTTTTATACTGTGTCCTGTGAATCATTTTATTTATGAACAGTGCTATACAAATAAAAAACATTTATTTTTAAATATATAATAATAATAATAACTGTTTTTAATTTTGACTTTAATTTTAGCATTTTTAATGTGTTTTATTTCACTTATTTTATTTTTTATTTTGTGTATTTTTTTCTAAAATATTAATGCTATATAAATATAAACATTTATTTAATTATTATTATTGTTGTTGTTGTCATCAACAGACCTACGACAATCAAGCAAATCATTAATAGACAACTTATCAGGCAAATAAGGCCTGGATTGCTTTCATATCAATAGTGAAATATACTTTGATTCCACATACCTGTACAACATACCACAATCCTCATTTTCAAGAGAACTTGGGGGTTTCATTGATTACTTTATGAGTTCTTGGAAACCCAACTCTGACATCAAACTGGATCCTCATCAAAATCTACAGTATAAAAACTGAGCTTGAAGCGCCACTCACCACTCCTTCAGGATCCACCAACAGCAGATGTTTGGGAAGCCCACACTGCATCCCAGTCAGCACATACTGGCCTGGGTTAGTGGCGCTGTCCCGCACCAGGAAATCTCCATCTCGACCCAGTAGATTCTCTGCGTCCCTGCGGCTCATGCGGCCATGGTACCACATCTCCCGCCGCAGCTGGTCCTCCGTGGGGGCGACGGGGGCCCGGCGCCGCGGGGGACTCGGCCACTTGTCCTCCAATACACAAACTCCTCCAGCCTCGTGTAGACGCAGGGCATCCTCAAATGGCCCTGTTGGGTTGAAAACAGTACGAATGGTAGTTAACGTATTCATCAGACATATATAATCGTAATACAGTCATTTGTAGTGGACTCACTCATATCAAAAATGTCTTTCTTTGGACTCTCGGATCTGCGTCCTCCTCGGGCATCCATTGAGGCCTCCATGTTGTCCAGATTCTGGGTGTTTACATACAGATGTTCCTCGTAATCGCGGCTACCTGTAGGATGACCGTCTGCTCGGAGGTAACCATCGGAAGTCAAAGCTACAGAAACGGTGAAAGGAAAATAAACAGGTTACTAGACTCTTAAAAATAAATGTTCTTAATTGGCATTGATGGTTCCATGTACAACCTTTAACATCCATAGAACCTTTCTGATGAAAAAAGGTTCTGAAAAAGTTCTTTAGATTACCCACTAAGAAAAAAATGGTTCTTTTAAGGACTGTTCACTGAAAGGTTCTTTGTGGCACCAAAATGGTTCTTCTATAGCCCTTCAGGAACAGGTTTGGACACCCCTATTCTATGGCATCGCTGCGAAAACCCCCTTTTGGAACCTTTATTTAAAGAGTGTAAATAACTAAGCAATTAGAGGGGAACATCTGGAATATCAAACCCAGTAAAAGGCTCAGAAATCACTTCAAAGTACTAAAATATCACATGCTGATAAATAACCAGCAGGCGTCTCACTTGAGCTGCTGTTGTTCTCCGTGTCCCAGTGCACTTCATAACACAAGTGGGCGGCAGGGAGGCTGCCAGCATCTCTTTTGGCCGGTGACCCCATCTGAAAAAAGAAGCACAGGTGTGAGATCAGTTTCCAGAACTGGCTTTGATCCAGGCATGAGTACAACACACTTGTATAGATAGATAGATAGATAGATAGATATAGATTTTTTTTGCAGTGCAGAAGGTACTTAAAGCAAATAATGATAGATGGTTTGACAAGTCAGGTTAAAGAGGTCAAAGGTTTCAAAAGGTTAAGTAATTTTAAAAATAAGCATTGATAACTGAAGAATTGCTCATTTCTTACAAATGGCATATGGGCTTTCAGCTTTCATTACAGGATGTGCTGTATTCATAACCAGCTATTTGCCTGAAGCCATTAGTGTTATGCTAACTAAAACCACTCACAGAAATGGATGTTTCTTTATTAAGACCAACCTTAGCGAATTGTCTCCACAAACGTCATGCGGTTCATAAAAGACAGCAATAAAAATCTACACACATCTATAATAAAGTCTATATAATAAAGTTTACCTGAGCGGTTTTGCTCTGTGGTTGTGTATGGACGTGACCCAGTAGGCCCGCAGGAGGCCTGAGCCTAGAGTCCACCACTCCCCCCACAGGAGGCTCCTTTCCTGGGATGCTGTTGTAGTAATCGTGCTCAGAAGATTCCTCGTCATCACCCCATGCCGACTCTTCTGTTCGTATGGTCCTAACCATTAAATAAATCTATTTAGCATCTTAGAGATCAGTGAAAGTAAATGTATATTTAATATAAATATATAAATCATTTGGTACTGAAATGTATCAACAGAAAACAGTTTATCTAGCAGTGTGTACTTAAAGATTGACAATATTACCTAATATCTGTGTGTGCTTTATGTTTAACGATTATAAAGCTGAGTTCACATCTACCGTTGTTCTGAGTGAGCAAAATCCAGTCATCTTAATAGCAATTGGGAATTTCATGTGAGGGTGGTGAACAAATTCTCCTACAGGTTCAAGTTGGTCATGCAAACTCACTAAATTAACCAACAACAAAAAAAAAGGCTTTTGTGTGAGATGTGCTTTAAACATAGCTACACTATTGACAATCGGAAATGGACCTCTTTTGCACCTTTAGAGTTTGATATTGTTAGCTTAGCAGCATGCTAACAGCACACACAGCTGTTGCCTTAGTATAGTGGTTCACATGAGTCACATGATCACTTCTGTTTTGGTTAGGATGCTGCCAGTATAGGGAAGTAGACTACAAGGCAGCCCACTATGTTTTGGAAGACTGTTTATATTAAAGTCAAGAAAGCGCATGTTACAACGATGATTTGAAACAGAACAAAATAAAAGAAATGATCCATTAATGATGTGACACTGAGCAGTCGTGTGGTTTCTGAGAGCCCCTTAAATGAATTTAGCTTTAAATAACGGCCTGGAATCAAAACAGGATGGCTATATGAAACACAAGCCGTGTGTATCCTGTTCCAACCTTGCGAAAACTGCTCAGAACTGAAGCTCAGTATTAACTGCAGGTGAAACGATGAAGCAAATACTATAATTTTCATGTTGGGATGCATTCAAAAGCCCAAACAGACAATATGGTTTATGCGAAATTATGTGAATCTCACCTATCCATGGTGGGAATTGCTTTGGGCGGGCTGTGTAGGTACTGTTTGAACTGCAGTTCGAAAGCCTGGCCGATGGTACTGATCACATTCTGAGCGAGACCGTCACAGCACTCCAGGATGTGACATGCTAGAGGGACGAGAAAAAGGTAACATTGTTCATATGTCAGAGGGAAATCAAAGGGAAATAGGAGTCTGTGCATAATATGCATGAAAAATCAAATCTAAAATGAATAAAATATAAAAAAATTTATATATAAAATAAAAACAAAAAAATAATTAATCTAAAAATACCTCTTTGATTGACAGGGTCTTTGGCCACATAAGCGACGTAATCGGGTGTATCCTGCAGCACAAGATGAAATCAGAGTAAGAATCAGGTGGCATTTATTAGTGGAGAAAGAAATGGTAAGAGTGGAAAGAAGAGGCATTAAACATGCAGAAGAGGCCTCACCGAGTCTCCACCAGAGGCGAAAGATATGGACTGCATGGGGTGATGGGCAATCACCTACATAAAGAGATGAGAGTAAGATGATGTCAATATTCAGCACTTATAAAAAAAAATTATAATAAAAAATCTGTCAAGGAACTACAAGAGTTCTGAAGCTACTTAAAGGGGCAATATATTTTTTAAAGAAAACACTATTTACTACAAATAACTTATTAATTAGTCAGACTTAACCAACAAACATATGACTAGGAAAATTAGAAACATCCTACTTTAAAGGGTTAGTTCACCCAAAAATGAAAATTCTGTTATTAATTACTCACCGTCATGTCATTCCAAATCCGTAAGACCTTCATTCATCTTTGGAACACAAATTAAGTTATTTTTGATTAAATCTGAGAGATCCTCCATAGGCAACAAGGGAACTGAAATGTTTTATGGCCCAGAAAGGTAGTAATGACATTGTTAAAATAGCCCATGTGACATCAGTGGTTCAACCTTAAATTTATGAAGCTACGAGAATATTTTTGTGTGCAAAGAAAACAAAAAAAGTTACTTCTTTTTTGTAACGATTTCTTCTATTCCGGGTCAGTCTCGGCCGCCATTCACGAAAAAGCTCTTGGATTTCATCAAATATATCTTAATTTGTGTTCCGAAGATAAACAAAGGTCTTACGTGTTTTGAACAATGTGAGGGTGAGTAATTAATGACAGAATTGTCATTTTTGGGAGAATTAACCCTTTAAGCAGTTAAGTCAAAACATAGAACTATTTACTACAGTGCTGGAGAGGAACTTAAATCAGTGAAACATTTATCAACAAATCTGAATCTATTCATCCAAATGAACTGATTCACTAAAATGAATAAAACTTTCCATAGCTAAACAAGTGAGAAAAGTTGTTTGTTCTGATATGATTTGAAGGGATATCCAGCATGAGAGGAGGCCGACCTGTCGTGTGGTGGGGACGAGGAGACTCAAGCCATCAATGGAGATGTTGACGCCGATGCTCATTCCAGCAAAACGTAGGTTACTCTTCCCCATGATAGACTGGAGGGATTTATTGGTGGTCTAAAATGGGCAGCAAAACAAACATTTGGATGTCACTACATTTTCTTAGATTTATGCTTAATAATAAAAAATGGCAAGGCCAAAACTACAGTTTTCTCTCTTACTTTCTTCTTCCAGGCAGCTTTTCCTCCAGGTACAGTTTCACACAACCTGTTGATGGCCTCCCTGTGTTCACACACACACACATTTACAAAAAAAAAAAGAGCACTATCAGAGAAGTATTACCAGATCTCGAAATCTCACATATCTGGAAAACCCATAACAAACAATTTCCCATGTGTTTCAGTGCAACCACAGTGTGAAAATAAATGAGGAATGAGTCTGAGCCTAAGCATAATGCTTATACAAACCAGGTCAACAAACAGGGGCCCATCTGTATATTGTCAATGGATAAAATAATAAACGGAGCAAAGCAAAACTATAAAATCATAGGACACAATTTCAAAAACGTAAAGCAAAAGGAAACAAATTAAAAAACAAAGCAAAAAAACTAACCAAAGGACAAAACATACATACATACATCAATAAATACTGTGTCATAAACAAACCAAATCAAAGCAAAATAAAACCAAATCAAAGCAAACCAAAAGAAAACCAAATAAAGGTAAAATAAAACAAATAAAAACAAAGTAAGAAACAAGCAAAAACAAAGCAAAGCAAAAAACAAACCAAAAGATAAAACATACATAAATATATAAATACAGTTTCATAAAAAAAAAAGCAAACAAACAAAACAAACCAAAGAATAAATAAAACCAAATCAAAGCAAATCAAAAGAAAACCAAATAAAGGTAAAATAAACCAAATAGACACAAAGTAAGAAACAAGCCAAAACTAAAGAAAGCAAAAAACCTAACCAAAGGACAAAACATACAAATCATAAATAAAGAAATAAATACTGTGTCATAAACAAAACAAAACAAAGCAAACAAACCAAACCAAAAGAAAACAAATAAAAAAACAAAGTAAGAAACAAGCAAAAACAAAGCAAAGCAAAAAACAAACCAAAAGACAAAACATACATAAATAAATAAATACAGTTTCATAAACAAAACAAAGCAAACAAACAAAACAAACCAAAGAATAAATAAAACCAAATCAAAGCAAAAGAAAACAAATGAAAAAAAACAAAGTAAGAAACAATCCAAAACAAAGCAAAAACAAACCCAAAGACAAAACATACATACATAAAAAAATAAAAACCGTGTCATAAACAAAACAAAGCAAAGCTACATAAAACAAATCAAAGCAAAGCAGTAGAAAAATCAAAACAAAGTAAAGCAAAAAAGATTAACCAAAAGACAATCAACCAATAAACCTGTATCATAAACAAAACAAAGCAAACAACTAATTAAAACAAAAAGTGTTATTTATGAAACCATATCAATGGCAGCAGAGCGTTTGGCACAGGGGCACATGGGTTATGAGGTCAACAGCGGACTGAGTGACTTCGAAACACCAGTGTGCTATCAAATAACCCATTAATATTTTAAAAGTGCCAACTGTCCCAGCAAAGGACTTTCCAGGGAATGTTTCCAATAAATGCTGTGCTCTTTATAGTGTTATTGTGATCATTTGCATTTGGGTGTTTCTGTTGCAAGATTATGCGTCTGTGTGTGTTTTGCCTTTTGGATCTTATTAAAAATTGCTCACTGGCCACACTACATGACAATGACAAATGAGAGAGCCCAGCCACACTCCCTCTTTCCCCGGAGCGCCGCAAATCAGCTGATTTACAAGCCATCCTTTTCTGCTGCAAAATAGATTCTGGCTAAATTGGCAGCCTGTTCCAAGCATTCCCATTATAATGTCATAATAGACTGCCGCTCTCTACTAAAAACGATCACTCTTCTCCAGTCCTCTGTGTTTATCAACTCTAACTCCACCCCGTGCAATCTGCATCATCTTAGGCCCCAGTAGGCCTCCTCAGTCATTAGTGGGAGTTGTTAATAATACATGGCTGTATCACTCCGTCTCCATCTCGACTGTGCTATCTGCACTTTAAGCCCATCGTGGGCCACGGGGTTCGGGTTACTGCTGATCGATGAGCAAGTGCAGGGAGAGGGACTCCGCTGCTGCCCTCGGGAATCTGGAGCTCCGCCCCACCACCCCTACAAGAACGCACATGCTTCTACACATATAAATAAATATGCACATAAGAACTAATGCTAGCAAGCTGACATATGAATGCAGACGTACATGTATGCAAGCACGATTTGGCGCAAAAAAAGAGCTGCAAAGTGATAAGCTATTGTTTCTGTGGAAAGCATATCACTCAAATAAAAATAGCATAACGTTACAATTAACTGTCATTACATCATCTGTCAATTCATAAACAGAAAACATACCAAATCATTCTCCAAAACAAAACCAATTACAAGCATGGAAGCTGAGATATTTGTGATTTCAAATAAATTAGAAAATGCTCAAATAAAGAAAATAATAAAACAAATACAAATAAAACAATAATAAAATAAAATAAAGTTATAAGTTAGAAAACAAACCAAAGAATAAATAAAACCAAATCAAAGCAAAAGAAAACAAATAAAAAAAACAAAGTAAGAAACAAACCAAAACAAAGCAAAAACAAACCCAAAGACAAAACATACATACATAAAAAAATAAAAACCGTGTCATAAACAAAACAAAGCAAAGCTAAATAAAACAAATCAAAGCAAAGCAGAAGAAAAATCTAAACAAAGTAAAGCAAAAAAAATTTACCAAAAGACAATCAACCAATAAACCTGTATCATAAACAAAACAAAGCAAACAAAATCTAAACAAAAAAACTAATTGAATCGAAAACAGAAAAATCTACAATTTCTGAAATCTTTGAAAACCCCTAAACTTAGACAGTAGTGATGGATGCCTTAACACAACTAATTAAAACAAAAAGTGTTATTTATGAAACCATATCAATGGCAGCAGAGCGTTAAATACAAATAAAACAATAATAAAATAAAATAAAATAAAGTTATAAGTTAGAAAAGTTAGAAAATTCTCAAATAAACAAAAAGAAAATACTAAAATAAACAAAAAAATAAATAAAATAAACAGAGCGAAACAAAACATCATCATAGAGGGTATAATCTGAAAATGGAATAATAATAATAAAAATAATAAAATAATGAATAAGAAATTAAATTAAAATTAAATAAATATCAAGGAAATTGATTCAGCTCAGCAAAGCAAAAAAACAGGTGAGTGTGCAATAAAATCTAAATACAAAATATAAACATAAAAGAAAATTATCAAAGTTCATCAATGCAAAAATTAAAAACAAAACAAAAACAAAAACAGGGGAGGTGTGTAATAAAATCTAAATAAATAAATAATCAGTGAACCAAAATAATAACATTGTGGGGGGGAGGGGGTATCTGTGTACAACTAAGAAACTACTAAAAATGTTATGCTTAAAACTGGTCTAGGTTTAGCGCAATACAAACAAAAAACACTTTACCTTGTGACCTGTGTCCTAGTGTTGAAGTCCAAGGATCTCATTGATTTCAGAACCTCAATGCAGCCCATGTACTGCAAAAAAAAAAAAAGAGAACACAAAATGACTCACATTACTTTCATTATACATAATTAGTTTTAATTTCCCAGAGGTCATCATTGCTTCATTAAAATATGTATCAATGGCGTATAATTACAGTTATTCCATGGTCTGTCTGAATACTGGATTCTGATTGGCTGGCAGGTATGCAGTAAAATCGTTTAATGCACAGGTAGTTCCAAGTCAGTTTAATCACCGTTCCATATTAATGGAATATCCACTTCGCGTCGGGCGTTTAAAATCCTTTAATGCACGGCTAGCCGTTGATTATCTCTTACATAAATACTAAACGTATAATTTCAGCAAGACAGCTTATTCTCAGCGGTTCTGAAAAAGACAGCATAATAGCTGTGCTGGGGAAGGTAATTAACAGTTACCGCGAAGTGTGAGGAGATTGACGGCAATAACCGCATCATGGCTGGTAGGGGTGGACTGGGCAAGAGGTATTACTGCAGTCTGGCCCTTCTGGGACGTGAAAGTGCTCTGACGAAGGTGTAGGGGAATGTCCATTCGGCTGTTAGTAACTAATGTCTTCAAAAGGGTTGCAGGAACATCATGCAAAATGCCCACCCCCACACTGACAATGTGACATATGTTTGAATAACACTGTTTGTGGTTACGGATGCTTACAGAAGGTAATCCCAGATCATTTTTGTTGTCTTAGGCTTGGTAAAGGATTTCGGAGGCCTACACCCACCCCGACCCCAAGCACAGATCATGTGGCCTACGGTTGAGTCAAAGTGATTACCCTAGTTATTACAGTTAGGAGTAAATCACCAACTTAAAGAGACAATTCAGTCATCATTTACTCACCCTCATGATGTTTCAAACCTGTATGACGTTTTTTCTTCTGTGGAACACAAGAGAGGACTTTTTTGAAAAACACTGGCAACCGAGCAACATTGACTTTCAGTGTATAGACAGTTATGTTTCATAGAAGAGAGAAAGTCATACAGGTTTGGAACGACATGAAGGTGAGTAAATGAACTGCTGAGTGAACTATAACTTTAAGACACTAGTTGAAATCAACATCCTCTGTGTTTTCTTCTTCAACAAATATAAGAGCGCTTCGGGGAAGTCCCAAGAACCAATTATGACCTTGAAACCGTTCTTTATGAATATAAATCAGTCCCTGTAACACTACATTCACATCTTCTGCACTCACTCCTTTTGTCTTAAAGGGACGGTACACCCAAAAATTAAAATGCCCTCATTTTCGGACCCTTACGTTGATCAAAACCCCTCTTCTTTCTTCTCTGGAACACACACACACACAAAGATATTTTGAAGAACTGCTTGTTTATTCAATGAAAGTCAATGGGGTCAAAAAAAAACAAAACATAAATAAATAAATAAACCACTGAGACATATCCAAAATGTCTTATTTTGTGTTCTACAGACGAAAGAAAGTCATACCAGTTTGAAAGGTGAAAAAACTAAAGCATTTTTATTTTCATTTTTGGATGTACTGTACCTTTAAGCTTTAGTCAGTTGAGTTTTTTTTTTACAGCGTATATATCTTGACACCAGCCCTTTTCTTTCCAAGCCAGCAATTGCAGACATCTTAACTAGATTAGTCAGCAGCGGGAAGTGTTCAATCAGTGTGATTAGACTTCTTCCTTTTTGTTTTACTGAAACCCTTCTGCTTCCTCTTCTTCTCAAAGGCCTCATTGTGACCCTTCATGTTGTGTGATAAATTAACGCTCTCCTCACAACAAAAAAACACCATCATGCACTTGCACATGCACAGCTACAACACGTGACATCACTGAATGATGTTTCTCACTTGTTCTTTCATGATGAAACTATATATATATATATATATATATATATACACACACACCTATTTCTAAGACAGTGAAGGCACAGGAAATTTTTTTGCTGGAGGAAATGCCCAGTGTGGTTTATGCTTCATATATATGAGGTGTAACTTACAAAATCTGTGGGGGCTTAAATTTCTGTTTCTTGTAGTCTTTTGTTCTTTCTAAGAATGTTTGTCATCTAGGAATCATTTGATTTAGTCTAGTACTACTTATTCACCAATGCAATGTAAATTCGGATTGGTATTTGGAAACAACACTTTGAATGCTTTTACGTATCTAGCCACTAGCATTTTGTCGCCACAGTAGGTCGAACAATAGAAGAAAATGTAGGCCTGATTTAAAATCCTTTTATTTGTGGTGTATCATCGTGCCACAGTGTTATTTGGCTAACAGCCCCCTCCATGCCTTGTTTTCTCTGCAACACATGTGATACAAATGATTGTGATTAAATGTAATTGAATAAACGAATGAATGGTGCCTGTGTAATGCAATTAAGGAGCATGCGCAGGCCCAGTCTGGGGTGCTGGAGAGAGGGTCGTGTGGTTACAACACACGGCGGGGTGGAGGAGAGTGCAGAAGTGGAGGGGTGAGAAAGTGTGTTGAGAGGATCGCTGTTATTGACGTCAAATAGTCTGCCAACATTTGTAACCCTTGATTCACCGAGATGCAGCCCAGAGTTTAAGATATTGGCTTATATCCACAACTATCTACTAAACTGCAAGAGTAACCGTCTTTGGTAAGCATTTGTCACAATTTTATTACAGACTTTTCTACTTCAGCAAAACGAAACAAAGAATCAAATATATTGGGAATAAGATTTAAATTTTTTATACTCAACATGAGCTTGAAATGTTCATATTAAACATTCTGCCTTTATATTAGCATATTACGCTACCTTTGATTGCAATTTCATTATTATTCCTAAGAGAAAACACATGCAAATAAGAATCTGTATTGACCCCATAAGGGAAAATTCAGGTATAAATTTTATGAACAGCCATCACTCATCTTCAGTCATAAACAATGAGACCCCCTCCGCCTCCCTTCTATTCTAGTTTAGTTGTTTACATCTGCAGTTTGTTTACTCACGCCTGCCTCCTGCTCTGACGCAGTCGCTGTACCACACAAAGCAATATATCTGGATTAAACTATATATTCCTCCTTTCTCCTGAAGCAACTGCACCCTGACATAACCAATAAACTGAATAGAGCACCATTGTTCTCATATCATAAGCAGTTTTGCCTGAACTCAGCTTCTGAGAGGACAAGATGTTGCAGTTGTTTTTAAGCTGCAAGGGGAGTCATATTGTTCTCGGCTTCTTCAGAGCTGCATAAGATGGTGCAGTGAATGTAAATGAATGACTGTCGATTATACTTGAGTTGCCTATTGACACCGCTGCAGACCTGCAAAACAACACTAGGCGGAAAGCATGGTGAGATTTCGAGATGATAAGCAGGGGACTCACCCTAACGATGTATGAAGCTCCCGTGCTGCTGATCTTTTTGTCTGGGTGCAACCACCCCTGCGAGGGCTTGTTGATGAAGCTGCCCTTCTGGGTGAAGTTATCTCCCAGCCACATTCCCTCCACCCTGGTCCTCCGGCTCATCCCGGTCCTGAAGCTCCCAGAGCTCCCTGGACTCCCCTCGTTGGCCCCTGCGCTGGACTCTCTCAGACTGGCCCTCTGCCTCCTGGCGGCCTGTAGGGAACATGGGCCCACACAAACAGGGTCACAGGAGTTGAACACAGCTGCAAGACTAGCCACAGGACCACTGGCGGCAGTCGCCCCTCCAGCAGGGGAACTATCGGTCGGAGGTGCCCTGCTGGAATCCTTGCTGGAATTGGAGCTGGAGCTGCTATTGGATGGGCTACGGCTGAGCAACGAATTGGAGAACTTCCACTGGGGCATCTTAGGAATGAGCATGCAGAAGGTGGTGGTGCCGTCCTGCTCGCTGTCCAGCCCGGGCGAGTCGGCCAGCACCTGGGCCGAAGGCGGAGGAAGGGCAGCGGTCTCCAGGGGCGGCAGCTCCAAGCCAGGCGTGGGCAAAGAGGCCACCGGTGTGGCCACCACCTTCCCGCTCATGGCTAGGCTCTGCATCAGGTCGTCGGAGGAGGTCACAGAGTCGTTCCGGAAGCGGCCATACTTTGGCTTAAGTAGCATGCCCGGAGGAGCGGTCCAGAGCGGAGAGGACAGTGGGGGGGAAGAGGGAGGGGAAGGGGGGGATAGCTAGGGAAAGGGAAAAGGAAAGATGCAGTGGAAGAAAAGGAGAAATCCGCAAGGCTCTGTGCGGACTGAGTCTAGCCCTGCGTCCTCTCTGTCTCTCTCTGCTTTCTGACAGTTGCTCTGTCCCTTACTGTGGCTTGCTTAATCCCTCCCTCCCTTCTTCATTCCCTCTCTCTCTTTCTCTCTCAGCCCAGCTTCCCCCCACTCTCTTGATGGTGTCATAGTGTTATGGTCCATCTATTAGCCCTGCCCAACCCAGCTGCGTTCAGGCAACATTAGCTGCCTGAGTACCTCCTTACAGCATCTTGCACTTATTAACCTACACACAATCTGATACATACAATGCCATTCAGTATTACAGCTAGCTTTAGTAGCTAAAGGCGATGCATGTTATGTTTTTAATGCTACCATACTTTCTCCTATCCCAGCAGATTGACTCCTCTGAAAGGTGTAAACAATGTGGCGCTATCAAAACATTGGTGACTGTGATTTCACCAAGTACAACATGTTCCTGGATCAACATCCTTGTTGATCCTGGAACAACATTCCTATCAACCAATCAGAACTGAGGGATAACTTTTCAGGAAATATCTGTTTTAGGCTTACAATCAGGGTTAGGTGCTTCTACACCCTTGTTAATCAGCTATCATTTCACACTGTATTTAGGAATAAATTATGGGTAGGGTTAGGTTTAGGGGTAGGGATTGGGTTAAGTCTATATTTTTGGACAGTTATGTTGATCCAGGATCAACAAAAGATGTTGATTCAGGAACATGGCTTACTTGGAAAAATCACGGCAACCCAAAACATTGCTATTTTTTTAACATCCCAACAAGTACATTTGTACATTAATATTAAAATACTGGTGTGAGTCTAAACTATAAATTAGCTTACTAGTTGTGTTTGTTGAGGCTAGTAGTGCATGAATTTCACATTTCACTGTTTATGCCATGGGACGAAGGTTTGGCTTGATAGCATAGCTCTGATATTTCCTGCTGGTGAATGTTTTAGCTACATTGTCTGGCAGCAATGGCGATCACTAATAACTTGTTACATTATAGTAGATGTTTACAGGTACACAAGTTGTTTTTTCAAGAGAGTGCTTGAAGGGATAGTTCACCCAAAAATTAAATGTCTTAGTGTTTTTTTTCATATATTGAAAGTTAATAGGGTCCAACGTTGCGCCCTAACATTCTTCGAAATATATTCTTTTGTCTTCCACAGAAGAAAGAAGGATAATTTCTGGGTGAACTATCTTTTTAAAAACATGAAATGAGCTTATAGCTTTAGTTATTTGTTGCCTTTCATGTTACAGATCAGGATTTACACTTGGGACTTTGCCAGTTGAGATTAATGTGAATATTAATGGATAGTTTTCTTTTGTATATAGATTTATAGACATCAATGATTAAAATAAAGACCTACTGTATATTATCTCAGTAGCTTGATACACATTGTACATTTAGGAGTACTCAAGATGTCAAAGCATCATTTACATCAGTTAACATGGAATAAATTAATTTTTTAAATACCTCACAACAGCATTACTGGCTTCTTCATTCACACAGAGTTCTTCATATTGCTGCAGTATGGATTATGAAACAATTGCTGAGACTCTCTATGGTCTCTCTCTCCCTGTCGAAGTCAAGAAAGCATCCGAGTTGTCACATTTACAGAACTTGCGCAAGACACTGTGCCTGTTTGACAAATAGTCTCTTACTTTTGCTCTGACGTCACTTTTTTCGCAACTGCCCAAAAAGTAAATGCAAAGACTCCACAAGGCCGAATAAACAGGAAGCACTAAAATACTCTATATTCCGTTACCGTTGCCTATGTGTACAGACTATTTTAGTGGAAACCTCAGTTTTGTGGTGTTGACAAAGCTTCATGCTTGCTTCATGACTCACAAGTGCCTTTTTTCAAGTGTTACATTTTCCTAATTCAACAGCTCTTGGGTGACCTCTCAGAGGTGTTGTGGAGAGATTTTGTTGTTTTTCCATTTGTTACATACACTGCATGCCTAGCTGGGGTAATTTTAGCTTCAAGAATGGGGTCACCGTGAACATTTGTAATTAGTGAGAGTGTATGTGCAGGGTCACGGTCTGGATCAATATCTTTGTTACGAACAAAGCCACAGAGAAAAACATAAAAGTGAATAGAATCAGGAAAAAGAGAAAACAAGATTACTTCACTCATTTACTGTCCGGTTCTCCTCCGAGAGCCATAAATGTTCAGTTCTGGAGCACTCTGACCCTTTCTTCATATTTCACCATTTTCCATAGGATGCACCTGTCTAATCTAATCTAATCTCAGATCTTAGATTAAGTAGATTAACGGAGTTAAACGTGAATTGTCACACTTCTCTAAAATCCACTATGCAGATGGGATCTTCAACATGAGGTTCATCAAGGCATACAGTGAGATCTCAAAACTGTATATGTATATATTTTTAAATAAGTATGATCATAAAAAACATTTTATAATGGCAAAGAATCATTCTGACATAAAAGACAGTTACATACATGTATATTCCAGCAGAGAAAATAACAACTTAATTCATACATATTTTGTTGAAAAGTTTGCATACCCTCGAATCGTACATTGCCACCTTAAGCATTCAGAGCACTAAAACTGATAAAAAAAATGTTTTGGATATATATTTTTTTATTTTGCATTTATTTTTAAAAAAGGTTTATAAATATGCCTCTCTAAATTAAGCATTCTTTCAAATAAGAGGGTAAATGCATGAAAAAAGTGGGGTTTGTAAATGTAATTTACATTTAGTAATTTAGCAGACGCTTTTATCCAAATTGACTTACAAATGAGGACAATGGAAGCAATCAAAACTAACAAAAGTGCAAATGACAAGTCTCGGTTAGTAGAAAAAATATAAAGCTAGTGTTAGTTGTTTTTTTTTTTATAAAAAAAGATAAATATATAAAGTAGAATTAAAATAGAATAGAAAGTGCTAGAGTTAGAGGGTCAAATAAAGATGGTAGAGATGTGTTTTTAGCTGATTCTTGAAGATGGCTAAGGACTCAGCTGCTCGGATTGAGTTGAGCAGGTCATTCCACCAGGGAACATTTAATTTAAAAGTCCGTAAAAGTGATTTTGTGCATCTTTGGGATGGCACAATAAAGCAACGTTCACTTGCAGAACGCAAGCTTCTAGAGGGCACATAAGTCTGAAGTAATGAATTTAGGTAAAGGGGTGCAGAGACTTACAAATTGGAAGCAATCAAAACTAACAAAAGTGCAAATGACAAGTCTCGGTTAGCCTAGCAAGATATTTTATATATATATATATATATATATATATATATATATATTTGATATCTGGCATTTTATGCAAAAATGCAGTTTATTTTTCCCTAGATTGGACTGAGGACCGAGGACTGCTCGGATTGATTTGGGCAGGTCATTCCACCAGGAGGGAACAGTTAATTTAAAAGTCTGTGAAAGTGATTTTGTGCTTCTTTGAGATGGCACAATAATACGCCATTCACTTGCAGAACGCAAGCTTCTAGAGGCCACATAACTCTGAAGTAATGAATTTAGGTAAAGGGGTGCAGAGCCAGTGGTGGTTTTGTAGGCAAACATTAGTGCCTTGAATTAATGCAATTGTACATTAATATGGTACTAAACACATTTTATTGATTGTTTTAATCAACAAAATGTATTTTTAATTTACATTTTTTATAATTTTTTTTTTTACTTTGAGACAAATATTTTAATTGATTACAGCATTATCATTAAGCTAACTGCATATATTAACATAAAATATAAAATGAAACATTTCTAGTTATTATAACGTTGTGTTAATTAATAAATATACTGGAAATATATATATATAAATCTGCATATTTACTACACTATTTTGTGTCAAAATGGAAAATACTACTTTTTAATCTGATAAAAAATATTCCTACTCTAACAAGCCTGTTTAAAAGTCACATACATAAATAGCTCAATAGCACCCAACAGGTGACATTTACAGCAAGCTCATTATCTGCTATATCATGACATTAAACATCAAATTGTGGTCAACGTGGGTGAAGAGATGCTATATTAATATTAGCTTTCCTAAGAAATACCACAAAATAAAAATACATTTTCTACATGTCACGCATACCACATCCTCATATAAAGCATTTCTAGCAATGTATCACAATATAACTATTAAGGTTTATACTAAATATAGACATGTGGAGATAAAAGATGAAATAAAATAGAGAAAGAGGAAAGCCAATCGTAACTCACCAAAACTAGTGCTGTCTGCTGCAGGTTGCAATGCCAGCCCTGCATAAAGCCACAAAAAAAATGCAAACCTATTTATTTGTATGTAGAGGAAGGGTAAAAGCACATAAGAATCAAGAGATGTGAAGTTTGAGCCCAAAGAGTGAGAGAAACCACTCAAACCACACCAGGAACACACACACCATCACATACACACACCTCCTACAATGACATGCCCAATCACGTTACTGGTTTTCTGGTCTAATGCACACAAATGTCAATATTTGCGAAGTTGCAAAATGCTTAAACACTGTATAAATGTAAGTGCTTTCAAACATGAAAATGATTATGCTAATAGTTGGTGCTGCTAAGAGTTCCTAAAAGGTGGCATGAGTTTGATTTGAATGCCATTTAGCATCTAAGAGTATAAAAGGTATATTTTAATTCTAACAGACTGTTATAGCGTAGCATTAAAACATGCACAAATGCATTCCTCATTTGAATTCACTGCTTGAACAAAAGTCATTACGTGTTACTTGTGAAACGGAAACTGTGTAATTCATTAACAAAAGAGTCACTGAAGTTAACCTTTGGTTAAAGTTCTAGCAAGCCTGATTAGTTTTTTTAAGCAACAAAAGAGTACCACATGGGGAAAAAAACAGAAATGTGTTCATAGAATCACTGCCACTGGATAAACAACATGACAACAAAAAAACACTATGTACACCAAATAAGCCATATATTGTCACATAAACTGATGTCTAAAACATTAAAAGATACAATAGATACAGTAAAGAAGCTTTCTGATGCCTTCCTCGCTCTGCTTGATTTTGTACTGCAACAATATGTGCTTGTTAAAAAGGTCACAGGAACACTGTGGTCAAATCAGCAGCCATGACATTAAATGTTATACCATTTGAAAAAAAAAAAAAAAGATGGCAACAAACAAAAGAGAAAAAAAAATGGAGCAAACCTCTGCCACCTCAAACAACTCAATCTGAAATGTGGCCATTTTTGTATTTTCGAAGGTTCAAAAAAGCTAACTTACCCGGTCACAACTTTTCATGAGTTTCATGAACAAAGCTTGAAATACCAACAGGACATTTTTGATTTTGCGAAATGTGACGCTTGTAATCTTGTTAGATCACTTCTTACACAAAAGTTTCTTAACTCATCCTTTTAACATTTGGTCTCCTCTTCTAGCTTGATGAACTTTTAGTTATGTGTTACACAAGTAATTCTGTTTTGCTCTTGTGAACATCTTTTCACATCATCACTTTCCAGTATCTTTGCACATATCGTGTTAAGTTATTGGCTTTGGTGGCTTTAGATGCTCATTACAGAGTTAGTTACACAAAGTTAATAAGCATTTTATAATCACACTTGTCCGATATCATAACATTTGAGTCACATCTACTCAAAATGGTGTGTATTGTTTATTTCAGTGAAGTGCTATTCCCCTCAGACTTACACTGGAAAAATATGATTTTTATGAACTGAGGGATGGCTGAAATTAGCCTACTTTCTGTTGTAAATCACTTGTATTGGATCTTAAAATAAAAATATATTGGTTAATGATATCTTTGTAAAATGATGTGTAATTATTGGCTATGTAAAATCCACAGGATAATAGTGATGTGTGATTAAGAAGTCTATGAGTCGTTTGATCATTTGACAGGATAAATGGCAAAAGTGCTGTCAAAAGACTAATAATGGTTAATACATTTACCACCATCATATATCATAGAATGTCATCAAAGAAAAGTAGTGCGTAGTCTGTATAAATCACACACTCTTAGCATAAACACCATCCTTGGTTTCACACTTCAGCCTCACACTTACTTGTTCACACGGTTCAACTTACCTACATATAAGTAAAAGTCATACTGTTGAAAAGAAAAACATTTTCTTATATGAAAAAAAAGGTCTCAAAATAAACAAGGCCTGTGAATATCGAACTGACGAAATGAATCATTTTGTACACGTTGTGAGTGTTTTGCAAACGTTAGCAGACTGTAGCAGTGTTGCCAACTGATTTTCAGGAGAAGCTGCTAAAGCAAGATTGATTTGTTGCTAAATGACGTTTGCGTCGCTGCATCAAATCTCAGCCCCAAAAAAAATTAATGTAAATATGTTAATTTAGATATGTTTATAAAATAATATAAATGCATAATATACTATTAAAATATAAATAACTAATTTTAAATACAACATTGAATTATTTAACACTTTCACGTTTTTTAACAATTACAATTTAAGTTTATTTTTATTAGTTAGTAAAACTACTCATTCTGAACGCTTATTAATATGGAAGCCCGTTTCCGCCACTGAATAAAAAAATATAATTCTGTAAGTCATAATAATGAGAAACTTTCTCGTAATAATGACTTAGGAACATATTATGACTTTTTTGCAGGAACACTGCAAACATTGCTTTGTTCTGTAATCTAAAGTGTATAATGCTATAGTCTGTCATTAAATAACGATTTCAGATCAATTATCTGTATGTTGTCTTTTGTGTAATAGTTACTCTGCCAGATAGTTATGGCTTCAGATATTCCAGACCAATATTTCAGTTAAGAAATCCAGGCATTTTATGAAGAAATGAAAGCCATTACACATATAAACTTAATTTATAGATGTGTATTTCGATGATTTATTAGTTTTATTAGCTGTCCCTTTCATGCATCACATGCAATGTTAGCGGTGTTCCTGCATGGCTTTGACCAACAGATGGCGCTAACGGGAAAGTTTCTCATTATTATGAGAAAATAAGTCATTATTATAAGGAAATAAGTCATTATTACGAGAAGGTTTCTCATTATTATAAAGTGAAAGTGTGAAAGTGAAAGTATGGTGACCCACACTCAGAATTAGTGCTCTGCATTTACCCATCCAAAGTGCACACACACACTGTGAACACACACCCGGAGCAGTGGGCAGCCATTTATGCTGCAGTGCCCGGGGAGCAGTTGGGGGTTCGGTGCCTTGCTCAAGGGCACCTCAGTCGTGGTATTGAAGGTCGGAGAGAGCACTGTACATTCACTCCCCCCACCTACAATCCCTGCCGGTACGAGACTCGAACCCACAACCTTTGGGCTATGAGTCCAACTCTCTAACCATTAGGCCACGACTTCCCCTTTATGAGAAAATAAGCCATTATTACGAGAAAGTTTCTCATTATTATGACTTACAGAATTATATTTTTTTATTCAGTGGCGGAAACGGGCTTCCATAGAAACGGGATTCCATAGATAACAGATAATGTCCTGGAAAATTACTACCGGTTTCATTTTTCTAGATATTTTTCTTACCGTGCACTAACTGATCAACAAACTCAAGTACAAGCTACTACCAAGGTGCATCATAAATGAACAATTATTCAATTATTATTATTAAATTAAACAATTGCTAATAGCAGCCAACTTAATTCATGTGAATTGTGTACTGCTAGGCACCTTTGGTTTCCTCTTCTTGTGTCATTTAGATGGAAAACGTGTGCCTTTTTATCGTTTGAGTCACTTATCAAAAGTTGCTAAATGTTGCCAAATACATTTTTTAAAATAGCTAAATTTACTGCTAGGTGCTTTTGGAAGAAAATGTTGCTAGGGTAGTCTGAAAAGTTGCTAAATCTAGCAACACACTTGCTAAGTTGTCAACACTGTACCAGACTGTAGTGCTGTCAAACGCAGCCGGCGCGCGTGGAGGGGGCGGAGCCTAAAGGACGAGTGGCTCAGCCTATCAGAAGCGCGGGAGGGACCGTTTGAGTTCAAAACTGTTAGTTCAGGAAAACACCTAACGTTAGACGACCCTGCGACCCCGAGTTATTTGGGATTTCACCTTGGATTTGGACTGAATTTAGCATTTAACCACAATGTCTTCAGCGAAAAAAAAGCAGATTTACTATTCCGACAAGTATTCCGACGAGGAGTATGAGTACAGGTGAGGAATTTCAGTCGTTTTATTTAACAGCTCGCTTTCGAGTTGACGTGAAACATCATAATGACCGTTGTTATGTCATTTAACGGTTGCATTTTTTAGAAAATAACTTAAAAACATCCGCAAATGATAGAAAATGGTCTGTTGAAAATGTATTTTCCGGGTTCTGTCGTCCTAACCGCGTTATGTTGCCTGGCAAACAATTTGAAGAGCCGTTAAGTATGAAATATTAGTCAAACTAACATTGTCCCTCTCCTTCCTCATAGACATGTTATGCTTCCCAAGCAGCTTTCCAAACTGGTGCCGGCCTCCAATTTAATGTCGGAGGAGGAATGGAGAGGACTGGGAGTCCAGCAAAGTCAGGGCTGGATCCATTACATGATCCATAAACCAGGTTAGTATGTACCTGTAGACCAGGCCTGCGTTTTAAAACCTACTTTGACAGCTTAATTACTGTCTAGGTAGGCAGCTCTGTAGTTTTTGAGAAACTGGTCCACAAAAGCTGCCCATTATTCTCCTAAACCCTAATATCCCACTCTTTCCATACAGAGCCTCACATTCTGCTCTTCCGAAGACCGCTTCCCAAGGAATGAGATTTCAAGATTGTCATCGGAAGTTAAACTACTTGGTCGACTCTGACCATGCCTGCATTTCTTTCCATATGTTGTGATTTGTATATAAGCTTTATTATTTGCAGATCTATGGCAATGAAATGTTACTCCTCCTTCCCATCCCCCTTTCGTTCGGAGATCTGATGGCAACAGGAGCCCAGAGGGGAACGGGCTGCCTCCTCCAAAGTGTTAGAGCTACACTTGAGTCACGTAAAATGAGTTGGATGGTGTTTCAGGTCCAGTAAATCGCCCCTGTCGTGAATAGAAGGAATAGTTTTTGTTGTACACTACGATGATTTTTGTTGCTGAGCTGCTGTTGTTAACATCTCCAACTTGTATGTTGAGCGGTCAACGTTTGTTTGTTACTCATTTGTTGTAGACAAATCAATAAATATTATTTTTGTTAGCTCATTTGCATCCTAATTTGTAATCCGTGTAATGTGACATTAAATAATGTACACAAAAGCAACAGCATATATTCAGGGTTCCCATAGGGAATTGCATTTATTTTTTATTGATATCACACTCACAAAAAATCCAGATCATAATTTTTTTTCTTATACAGTGTATATGTTATACACTGTTTTATATATGTATATATATTACTGCAGTCAAATGATTAATCGCATCCAAAATAAAAGTTTTTGTTTTATATTATGTGTGTGTACTGTACATTTATTATGTTTATATAAATACACACACACATTGTATATATTTAGACAATATTTACATGTATATATTTGTATAATTTAATTTGTATAAATATTTAATATATAAACAAATTTTTTCTTAAATATATACATGCATGTGTCTATATATACATAATAAATATGCACAGTACACACACATAATGTAAACAAAAACTTTAATTTTGGATGCGATTAATCATTTGACAACACATATATATATATATATTACATTTTAGCTAAAGTTCTAGTAATTGTGTTTTTGTCACCATTTTTACATTTTATTTTAGTCATTTTAGTACAAGTTCAACTAAACTGAAAAATTAAAATGGTAAATGTTTGCAACTAGAGGAAATAAAACCTTTTTTCAGTTATCCTTAATTTTATTTCAAGTAACAAAAGGTTTTTTTTTAATGGTTTTACTTTCATGTGAGTTCTGTAAAATTATGTTTATAATTTTGTCATTTGAAGAGTCATTGAAATTTTTAAAATCTTTAAATTATGATTATAGTTATGCTCACTTCTACAATATTTAATTGCCTATAAATTGTTCTTTGTAAGCATGATCAGAGTTCACTATGAGACAAATGGCAAACCTTTTTAAACATGAAATTTTGAAACTGAACAGAAAACAAATCTATATGTACAAACGTAGCCTTCAAAATATTACTAATCTACTATTAAAGGGGTCACAAACTCTGAGTGCCTGACCCCTAAAGAGAAAGCTGGATGTCTGGGCTTGTGCATTGTCACTTTCTCTGGGTTATGACTTCCAGGACCTGGTACCACTGTGGACTCCTTTGCAGCAGCGTGCCTCCCCAGCATAGAGAACGCCGGCTGCCTCGGTAGGTAGACACTGGGATCTGTGCGGTTGTATCTACAAGGACCTGGAGTTTTAGATAAGTCCTCAGACGGACCCCCAGATTTGCATTTCCCAGAGATGCTGAAACTGGCACTGGATGCTTTGGTCAACACACTGGAGCCCATGAGAGAAGGGAGGGTGTATTTGTTCGGGGCAGGTACGGTGTCCACGGAGCGATACGGTGTTCGATAACCCATGGTGTGGGATGGCGGTTTGCGATGGATGCTGCACAGAGAGGCTTTCTCAGGACTGTATGCTCCTGGTCCAGGGGTGGAGAAGATTGCTGCTGCAATTATCAGACACAACAAGAGTTAGGAACTGTCAAACTCAGTCAGCTTATTCCAGCTAAGTGTTTCCTGGTGGTTTCGACATGAAGTGGTTCGAGCTACCAGTAAATAAGTAACCGTTTCAACAGAACGACACTTCAAAATAACCGACTTACCTCGGCTTTCCATCCTGCCATGAAAGGAATAGGCAGGGGTGCCATCTCTTCCAAAGCGAGTCTGTTTGGCATCGATATGGTATTTAGGCCCTGGACTACAGTCAATGCTATGCACTGTACAAAGCAGAATAAACACAGCATTACATTATAATACTTGTTGAATATTCGAGTGAACCGTTTACACATGAACGTGAATTATTACACATGAATGTGTAATTATCTGTAGAGTTAAACAAGTTACTTTGTAGGTTTTAAGAGCCTTTTGATTTATTTTATCATATGCAATGACAAAATGATTAAATGTTAAGTAATCCAGTCTAATATTTCAATCATCTTAAATGTTTGCGATTTTTGTAGCTAATGGGAAGGCATGAAAATACAAAATATCTCAGTTCCAAGGCGTACACCATATTGTACTATAATGCAACAAAGAAAAAGTAATACATTTTTTATATAATTTAAAAATATTTGACCTTAAATAGCTATCAAAGTAAAAAAACTCTTACAAGAAAATTAAGTGTGATTGTACCCTTTTCTGTAAAGTAACATGAAAATAATATTAATAAACATATCACATCTGATCTACTATTCTTTCTACACAGCAACGATCAACATAAATAATGGAAATTTACAGCAGTCTGTCTTCCTCTAGTGGTGACATTAGCAAAATACAAGTTTAAGAACTAAATGATTTTAGTAAAAACATCAACATAGATTATTTGTACATTCCTGGCATTAAATGAGCTAGAAAAGCTTATGCTGTTATATTGGAGTCATTTCCCACCGAGCTCATTTATTTTACTGCAACTTAATATAAACTTACTGTTGTTACTCATCCTGCCATGGAAGGAGTAGGCAGGACTGGTTGACTTGGTGAAAGGCGTACACCATATTGTACTATAATGCAACAAAGAAAAAGTAATACATTTTTTATATAATTTAAAAATATTTGACCTTAAATAGCTATCAAAGTAAAAAAACTCTTACAAGAAAATTAAGTGTGATTGTACCCTTTTCTGTAAAGTAACATGAAAATAATATTAATAAACATATCACATCTGATCTACTATTCTTTCTACACAGCAACGATCAACATAAATAATGGGAATTTACAGCAGTCTGTCTTCCTCTAGTGGTGACATTAGCAAAATACAAGTTTAAGAACTAAATGATTTTAGTAAAAACATCAACATAGATTATTTGTACATTCCTGGCATTAAATGAGCTAGAAAAGCTTATGCTGTTATATTGGAGTCATTTCCCACCGAGCTCATTTATTTTACTGCAACTTAATATAAACTTACTGTTGTTACTCATCCTGCCATGGAAGGAGTAGGCAGGACTGGTTGACTTGGTGAAATCGTGGCCTACAAAGCCGATAGCCGGTGGAAGGATGTATCGACCAGGTCCTGGCCCTGTAAACAAGAATGGAAAACAGCCGTCATACTGTAGTCATGCACACACAACATATGCACAGCCCACTACTTGTAATCAGAAATATGTAGTGATGCATTTTTTGGCAGGCAGTTGTGACAGAATCTGTTAGGGAGATCCACACCCTGTAGATGCAGCCCAGCAGGAATGTGAGCTCATCGCAGTGGCGTGATGGTTTTTCCTGGAGTGGAGGACAGACAATGCCTTCGGCTATCTTCTCTGATACTACCAGGGGAATGCCATGACATCAGCCCACAAATGTTTGTGTGCATGTGGAGGGCTACTGGGAGCACAGAACATTCTTTCACATTTACTTCATGTTTTGACAGGCCTGGGCACAAAGTTATCGTAACCTTGCTGAACGCGTGACCTTTGAAGGAAAAAGTAACTCTTTTTCAGTTAAACGAAAATTTGATGGGGACGTAAGTACACTGGAAGCATTTGTTACAAAATACAGCACTACTGCATGTTGCTTACAAAAGCCTAGATACCAAGATAATAATAATGTCTCAATTTAGTGTCAGCGACAGTACTTTATTTACTTATTAAAAGCATATTGAAACTACACTACAAGAACAATAGTTCTGTTATTCAACAAATAAGGAGTCAATATTGAGTAACCTGTATTTTGGACTCTACTGTCTATTGTTGCTCCGCCAACGAAAGTAGTTGCAAACATACTTAGAATGAGTAAAATGTCTCTGAGCAACATACAGTAGCGACATTTCGTATCTGAATGAACCAATGTTTTTGAACGAATCAGTAAAATATAATAATTCCCTCATTAAGAGTGTCACTTGTCGCCACCTTCTGGTGTTAACGATGTACAGCCTAGCGGACTGATACAAACAGTGAATAGTCTCAGTGCTATTCGTTTGTACATCAGCAATTGGTGAACGGCGTTCAAACTATTTTCTTACATTGAAGGTGAGATTATTGTTTAGTACATAGTATATACAAATAAATATGCATTAAAACAGCTCACCTTTTTCTCTGCCAGCAATGACCGGACGCTTCCTCTCCGTTTCAGTCATAGTCAAGATTGCATTTGGGACTGGAGGTTTAACCCTTCTAGAAATCTAAGTTATCCGTTTCCTGCAGAATTGGACATAGGCCTACTTACTATCAAATCTCTATGCCAACTTTTCCAGAGAATTTGAGTAAACCGAGCTCAAGGACAAGCAATTATTAAGGAATTAACATTCACGTCAGCATCAGTTTTTCCAGGCAATTTAAAAACGCAAGCAGCTACTTGCAAAAACTCAAGTAGGTGTAGATCTTCAAAACATCCAGGTTCAAAGCTTGAGGTGATGGTTAGTAGAACTTTTTCACTGTCATCTTCCTAGCTGCACAAAATCAGATGTCCTCTGCAGCACAATTCTGCCTTCTGACCTCTCTTGGACTGGACAAGTCCAGTCAAGTTCTCCACTGTCCAATGATCTGATGATGCCGCCCAAGTGGTAAACTGAACACTTTTTGGAGTAATCTTCATTCAACCAGGTTGACTCAATCGGGGGCCGCCGAACCCATTAAATATACACATGCGTTTGAGAGACAGAAGCACAAAGGTGTCATCACTTGAATTCACTGTCATGTAACACTATCTCCATCAGATAATTCCTCCTCTCGCTTCTCTTTCATGCCTTTACTCTGTTCATCTGAGTAGAGATGGACCATCAAGCATGGGTCGCTAAGGTGACCAGCAGCTGGGGGCCCCCCTGCAAAGCTGCATAGAAAAGGCCTTCGGCATTTGAGAAGATACAAACTTCTGAAGGACATATAAGTGAATACGTACTATATTCCCATCTATCCAACTGAAATGCATTGTCTGGGAGAGCTATTTATAAAAAAAAAATGTCAGGAACTGAAGGCTGGGGGCATGATTGGTGAACATGTTCACCACTGCACTGACCATGCAGCAAACACATATTAAACATTAACAGTGCTGTGGTAACCGGAGCTGGATGTCAACATAGGCAAACTATCACAAGCTGACCCAGTAGACAGCAATACATGGGGTCAATGTTTTGCCAGGACCTTTAAACAAGTTTCAGAGAGCTTTGAAGAAGCTCAAGCAGTTAACCTGGAACAACAGATTATCTCAAAATGGTTAAAAATGCAACAAAAATATGTACTTTTAGGAAGAATTTGTGCTCAAAAAGTAATATTGTGATTATACACGACTGCTCTGCATAATAAAGCCCAAAGTATACTAAGGTTTTTTACGCATTAATCATTAGGGTATGCATACTGTGCAAGTTTATATCTTACAACTGTGACTTTTTTTACTCGCAGTTCTGACTTCTGAGAATTGCAAGATCTGAAAAGTTGAGCTAAAAGGTCGCAATTACCTTTTTTTATTGTTTTATTCTGTGGGAGAAAAAAAAGAATTGTGAGATGTAAACTCACAATTCTGAGTTTATAACTTGCAATTGTGAGATAATTTAGCAATTCTGAATAACGAGATAAAGAGCAACTTTAAAATACTACACGTTCGACTGAACGTTTGCATCAAAACTGCAGTATACTTCAGTCTTTACGCACTGGAGAATCATAGCAAACCAAATTCACCAGTATAACTGACTGTGAGCAATGCGAGCCTAAATTACTTCGAAAATTCCACCCAAAATACAAATATGGTATTTTCAATATACTATAACTTACTGTACTTACTTATATACGTGCTATACGTATACTTACTATAAATACACTAATAATAATTTTGCATATTATATAGAACGGACAGAATACAAATTGTAATTCAAACATAAAACAAAGATTTCACACGATACAAATTGCATACAAAGTTTATTCTCATTGACTTTCTTCCAAATGTGATATCATTGAAGGTTAAATTCATTTTAAGTTAATTAAAATTGACAGTAATTTTCAAATTTCACATAGGCCACTTTGCATATCTGCATTTTTCTGTATTGATTTTAGGGGAATTTAAATACAGTAAAGTATGTTAAATGGGCCTTGAACACTTATTAGTACCTTAACGCATCATTAAATTAAACCAAATTATTCAGTGAACTTGAATAATCACATTAGAGGCATTCTGTTTAAAAGTGCAGATTTCATGTGGGCCTGCCGATTTTCACTTAGCACGGAGGTTTAGTCAAAATAGCTTATTATTCTGTACAAATCATATTCCAGTTTGTGTAACAGAGTTTGTTTTCTGTGATGCAGAGACTAATTTAACATAGGGTGACTGGGAAAGAAGCTTATTTATCAGTTGCAGTCTCTTCTCCAATGAATAAGTCAGACGTCAATAAGTAAAAAATAGTAGCTACACACCTTAACGGACAATTTTGTGCGTTTTTTTTAATGCTCTGGAAGTGCACGCTCCATTACAGCACATTTTAGCGGGTTGTAAAACCACACCAGTAGATTGTGTTCAGAAAGAAGGGAGGAGCTGACTGAGGACTTGACAAAATAAAAAAACGAACCGAACGAACAAAGGCACTAGCCACAAATAAATACCACAGATAGAAAACAAAAACAATAAAATATTTGATGTTTAGGTAAATTATACTTACAAACATAAATACTGGACTATTAAAACTAGATTACAAGAGACTGACTTAAGAGGAATACAGGGAGACGTCATACCATCTCTAAACGTAAAGAGCTATGGAAATGAAAAAAAAAAATAAAAGAGAGGAGAACTGATATTATCTCTCTTTCCGAACACACACATACACACTCAGAGCTGTCATCTCGTTGCAACAGACTGGGTCCACCTCTCTTTACCAGCCTTTCTTACACACAAACATATTCACAGAGAATGTACAACGTGGAGCTCCCACACTTGCTGCTGACGGCCAGGGGTCTCTGTTGTAGAGGAGGCAGAGAAACAGACAAAAGTTTGATGCTTATAATATATACGTAAGTGACAAAGAAAATGTTTTACATGGGCAAGACATTTTTTGGAAGAAATAGTCCTTTAACTGACTGTGGTAAACAGGTTGTATCTCACCATCGCTCAGGTGAGTCCTTTGTGTCCACTGTGAGCATATGTCCACCCAGTTGTTTGGTGTCTGCCGCCTCCTTTTCTTCTCCTATAGGAATGAACTTTTCCTCAACCTCTGGTGAAAAGCTGTCAGTGTCCGGGTCGTACTCATAAGAATAGTAGGACACCTCAGCTACAGAGCCTGGCTCCTCTCCTATTAAATAAATCACATTTTAAAAAACAATTTGCCATCTTTGACAAAAGCATTGTTTGATTTGTTTCAGGGACATTTAGATATTTTTTTCTGGAAATCAAGATAAGAAAAATTTTGGCTATTTCATTTTGGCTGTGATGTCCCTCAAGTGTATGTTTTTGGCCTGCTTTACTTCTGGCTAAAACATGTTTGTGTAATTTAAGTAACACATAAATAACAACATTTTAAATTAATATAGTTAGCAAACAGTGTTGGGAGTAACGCATTACAAAAGTAATAATATTACAGTAGTAATATATTACAATGTTTAGTTTTTTAATGTTAATGAAAGTGACACCAAAAATAAGGGAACATCATTAGGAAATCTTTGGGGGGGCTGTGCCGGGGCTAAGCAAGTTTCTGATGGGCCCCGTCAAGCCCCGCCCTAGCGCCGCCACTTAGCCCAATTCGTTTTGGCTTGTTTAGCAACTTCTATTTTTCATTCTTGTTTTCTTCTGAAACCGTTCAAATTTGCCTATAGGCTTGGTATTGTGTTTATTGTTTGTACATTATAACATTTTGCTTTATTTACCGGTGTTATTTATGAATGTAATAATGTGGTTTCTGCTTATCTGTGTTTAACCTAAACTACAACGTAACTTTAATGTAGACCTACATACCGGCATCTAAATATGATTTTATAATTGTATGCTATATAGACCTACCACATTACCCTCCACTGGGTGTAGAATGAGCAGCAATAAACTACATTTTGGCATTTTATAATACTTCTGTGGATATTTTGGTGAAAGTAACTCAAAAGTAGTGTAACGCATTACAATTCAGAGACAGTAATATTGTAATGTAACTAATCACTTTCAAAAGACAGTAACTAGTAATATATAATGTATTACATTTTGGAAGTAACTTGCCCAACACTGTTAGCAAATAAATCCATTGCCAGACTACATGACTGATAGAAAAAAATACATGTACAAAATGGCCTGTAGGGGGCGTTCCTTGCATATATAAAGCAGCAACTCAAGCTGATTCTATTACGGTCATATGTTTCAATAGACCAAGTGTGTAAATGTATCTCTCTTGTTAGGAATTCACAGCTTGGGTGTCTTAACTCATTTATCTTTCCACAGAGAATGTTTGCAGAGCTTAAACATAGAAATGTCCAGAAATTAGAGAAAAAAAAAACATCCAAGTTAATAGGCTTTTGTCAACACAGCTGCTCAGCACCACTTAATCATCATGGATAATACATGTCTTTCTTGCAGCTTGGAATTATACCTAAAATCTACTTATTTCCATATATATATATATAAAAGTTTTTTTGAGCTTACGTCAGAATAAGACATCACTGCAAATCGGGAATTCTGCTTCGAAAAACATTTCTGATCTAAGCTGAATTTGTGTCAAGGAAATGCTCTCACAGATTTCCAAAACACATATTTCTGCTACACAGGTGATGGTGTGAATTTTCCAAACAGATTTTCAATTGGCAAAGCTAAGAAAGTCACCTCAATCATTAATAGGGTGCAAACAAACTTGGTAATTACCTCAAGCAAAAAAGAACAGTAAATTCCTGCAAACATTTAAACAGGTGGCACCTAGGTAAAGGAAACTTGTAAATAAATGAATAAAAGCGGGCCAAAACCATAACCTTGAGGAACCCCAACAACCACAGCCCTATAGACACATTTTCTCGCCCCAAACACAACACTAGGCAAGTCTTTACAGCTCTGCAAAAACAGTCTAATCAGTCTGGGAGTTTTCCAGAGGACACAGACGCACATACCTACACACACACCTAGCTGAAAGTGCATGTGATATCATGAGTGCTTCTAACTTGCCTTAAGTGCTAATTTCGCTACTTAATGGGTTGTAATGTATTTCCTTATCAAATTACCTCCATTCCAATGAGGGTAATACACTGCATAAAATCTTTGCTTTTGTCCTGTTTTCCAATAAAATATCCAAACATCATTAAAACAAGCAAAATTCTGCCAGATAATACTTGGTTTTAGAAAATGTATCTTGAATTAATTGTTAATTCTCTTGAATTCATAGTTTTTCCATATATTATAAGGACTCCAATAAGGGCAATAAAATCAAGAATATGATGGATATAAATCCTTCTAAAAGATACTTCAGCACTGATTTCCAACCTGTTGCATTAAAATTTGTACATATCAAATCCAGCTAACTTCTCACAGTTAATGGTGTTTGAACAGGCCAAGCCCTATACGGGAAGGTGCGAGGTGAGCGACAAGAGGCTGGGATACTAATTATCCGAGCATTAATGTAGTCTGGGCTGATATGCAGGCCTGTGCACGTATAAGCTTCTATGCATGTAGCATCTAATCGCTGAACTCTTCAACACCTGCCCATGTGTGGCATACGCTCACACCTGCAGGGCAATGGCACAGATGTGTTCAAAGAAAAGAAGAAGTGAGAAGAAGATGATACCTGCAGGAATGAGTATAGGTTCCTGTTCTGGTTCTTCTCCTGTAGCATGTTCTCGCTCTTCTACGGCCACCTCCACTGTAGGACGACAATGCACACATAAACTCAGGTCAAAGGTCAAATTAGAGTTCAATGCACTACTTTACCTAGGAAACAGATACATCAGTTGCTCAGTGTTTCATATCTGGCTTCCAGTTCCAAGTCTAATATCATTTGTTTGAACTTCTGATACTACATGGTCTGATATTTTGTTATCTATTGTTATGAGACATTCTTTCAAAGAGCTATTGTTTCAGCCATTTCCACAATGTTTTCACTAAATATATTTAATTACATGGACCAATTTACAACACATGGTATTTACCTATTTATAGTCTTACTAAAACATTTTCGTATCAGAAAAATGTAATTGAAGCTTATTGGAAAATTCTTTAGTGATGCACAAAATAATCACTGAAGGGTTGAGAACTGATTCCTTGAAACAAACTATTTTAACTGATTCACAAAACGAATCACACTATCCAGTAGCAACATTTTTGCTTCTGAATTTTTAGTAAGAGCACCAATGATCCTGAAATGAATCTAATGACACTTTAGATTGACAAATGTATCTTTACAAAACCTGATACCAAAATATATAACATTTTTAGGAATATAATTTTTTCACAATAGAAATTGCTGATGAAACAACTGTTTGAAACAATTTTAACTGATTTACAGAAATGAATCACACTGACCAACACAGACACTAACAATTATGAAATTAATCTGTAGGAAACTTGTTGCAAAAATGAAAAATAAAACAATTAAAATAATCACAACATTCACAATGTTACAGAAAAATCACTGTGAATATATAACTGCACCAGCAGACTAAAACCAAAACTGCTTGTAATTTACGATCTATAACCTGCATTGCACGGCTCCTAAAATTGCAAATACCACTCCTTCGTTTAAATCAGTGCACCTGCAAATAAAAGAATCATGGCGCCCTAAACATGCTACTGCGGTCTACCATATTGACACTGGTGTCCCGCATAACCATTTTTGTGTCCCCCTCCCGATGGTGGTCCTCTGTAAAACAAGAAAGCCCCTTTGTTGTTGGTCCACTCGTCGGAAAGGAATGTGACAGGATTTTTCTAACCCTCTGCCTCCCTCTTTCTTTTCAAAGGGCCCCGGACAAAAGCACTCTGTCATTTGGGAAGCCCTGTAATACACCATATACTGGTTTGAGTGTGAGCGTATGCATGTGTTTATATCATCTGCAACTGCAGCACCTGAACAGATGTTCCTACCAGAGCAGGTACACACACCTCAGTCTTTCTCTGTAGCAAAAACATGGGTTTGATTCTTCGTATAAGAGCCTGTCTGGACACGGATAATTGCAAAGTACTGAAAACACTTTGATTCTCTTTGATGCGCAAGTGGATGAGGCTTTAATCTCACCTGTGATATGAAAAAAAACAGCAATCGGATGGCAAGATATGAATCTCAACAACAGACCAAAACAACCCTATGAAAGCTGTGATCCACACTACGGTGATTTAAGTTGGAGATTTGTTTGGCTGAAACATCTGCGGTCTTCCTCACATGTCCATGCCTGTGTGTATCCAAAAGTCCTGCGCATTAACCTCTTAAAAGGACGGAAAATACGTGTCTCTAATTATGTGACGAGCATGACTTCATCTTAAAGTGTCTAGGAAGGGTAGCACCTGGTTCAAGACCACATGGCAAAAACGAGTTTTGTAATGAAACGGTACAGGTTTACAAAGCTTGGGTCCTTAAATTGTTAAAAAAAAAAAAAAAAAAGAGGATTGTGTTAACATGTCTAGGCTATAAATTCACAGGGAGGTCGCAGAACTTACTCTGTGGGCAGTGGCTGAAGGGCATCTGCTCGATCCGTGTGCAGTTCCTGCAGGCGGACACCTCCATCTGGCACTGGTTTTGGTAGATTTGGCCATCAGAACCACACACGGGCTCGCCATCATAGCCGCAGTCACGATAACACGTACATCGCTCGTAGTGTTCTTCCTCTGGACAATCAAAAATGTTGTTGCACTGGCCACCTTGCACAAAGCCTTGAGTGGGAGAGTGAATGTGTCATTAAATATGATGTATTTGAAATCAGAAGTATATATACTAGGAGACAAAGATGTACTGACTAGGGATGTTCAATTCGGTTATTTCTCCTAACCGACACTAGTTAACCGATTATTAACTGTTAACCGACAAGATTAATTTAAATTAAATTAGAAAGGATAAGTGTCTGTGACCTGTTAAAAATACCAAAATTTGTTTTGCTAAATTAATTTTACGTGCGTAAAAAGCAGCAAACAACAGAACACAATTCACTCACATCACATGACGCACCTGCAGTGCTTCTGCGAGCGGAGAAAAAGATAATAAAGCTAGATAGCCTAGCCTATATATAATGAATAAATATGCCTATACGAGAAATATATTTTCAGTCGAATAATAAATTAACAAAACGAAAGGAAAAACTGTTCAAAGTATGCAGATTTTTGGTTCATTTTTGTGCTGTGCGAAAGGAAACCGAGACGGCAGAAAGCAGCATCCTATTTTTCTTCATTTTACAAAAGCACAATATTTGTTTTTATTGTGAATGTACACAAATACAACCAAATATTTTACAGTGTAGATTATCAGTATGACTAGAGTAGTTGTTTCCACTGATCAAGTAGAAAAAACAATTCAAGTGATTACGCCGGTGCTGCACGCGCACACAGTTAAGCATTTCTAACTTGACAATGCAACCTGTTCATTATCATAATAAAATACAGTCAGCCAAACATAGAAAAAAAGATGTAGTACAAACATACAGGTTAAAGATGTAGTACAAACTGTGTCGATTAGCGTTATCACCATACCGCCGTGATGTTATGCCAAAAACATTTTGTTTTACGTGGATATTGGAACGTGAGTGAAGTACAAAACCAGGATTACATAAATAATATTTTGCCATTCAAATACATCACGAATACGGAAACATTTGGATTTGTGTCAAATGAGAGATCCAACGTAGGTTTCAGTTTCACGTTAGCCTAAATTAATTCGTTTTGGCTGGTCATTTATAGCCTATATTTTTCATTCTTGTTCTTTTCTGAATACTGTTGTTGTGGAGTGAGGGGAACAAAAATAGCCTAGCTATGTTTATAATGTTTGTAAACGTTTTGCATCTCATTAGACCTATTTCCGAATCTAATAATAAAATGTGACTTAGTGGACACCTAGTTCAGTAACTGCTGAAACTCTGGATATGTTGTCTGTCTGAGTGATATTGTGATTTCTTGGTGTGCATGCTTTTTTCTCTCTCAAAAACGCAATTTTATTTAATATGCGTAACATATTTTAACCATGCGGCAGATGTTTTAAAATATTTTGATAAATTACTGAAAAAACCCCAAAACAAAACAAACAACAACCAAAAAAACAAAACAATTAAATTACTTTTAAACCGTTTAACTGATTGTATTAATCAGTCAAAATACTTACTGTCAGTTAACAGTTAACCAGTTAAAATGAGCTTCCCTAGTACTGACCAGTCCAGTGATTTCTGGAGCTTTCCACTTCATTGCATGTGGTGCCGTCACAAAGTTCTCGTGCTAGTGGACTGCTCTCGCTCACGTTGTAGAAACGAGTGGCTTCAAATGCTGTATACACACACACACACACACAGTCAGTAAAATTGTCTTGTGCAAAATTCATGTCATTCAAAAGACACAAAGACTGGGTAAAACTAAAAGTAATAACTTGATATTTCAGTAATGAGTTAGAAAATTCAGACATTTAGTTTGTTTGTGACTCATTTGTGAGGCTCTTTTCTGATTCATTAAAAATAATTGTTCATAAGAGTCATTTACTCACAAACCGAACTACACTGGTACACCACTTGTTTGTTGTTGCGTGTAATCTGTAATCTCAACAGAAAAATGTGTTGTCCATCTAATTTTTTTCACTGGATTTTTCAAATAAAATAACTGATTATGATATGCTGCCTTCAAGTGTCCCTCGGAAGCTTGTACTAAAGAGTTATTACAATGTCACATTCAGAAGTTGGAAAAATAACACTGAAGTAGCCTAAACAGAACTAAAAAGCATCGAGAATCTAATAGAAAGTTTTTTCCTGTTGACCCAAATATAACTACATCTGAATTTACAATAATGAAAATAATTGATATCACTTATACAAACAAAAACATATTGTTTTTGTAAAAAACTGTGAAAGAGGAGTGACTAACTTTACACTTATTGTCTTTTAGCAGTTCTGTAGGCATACATTGCACCTTTAAAATTACTGAAATACAGTTTGTACAATTAAAATAACTTTGTAAAATCATTTGTTACCAATCACAACAAACTTACATTCCACTATGTTTTAAACTCACCATAAGGACATTCATAACTCACATATCATCTAAAATTCAGAGTTTCTCCAATTGTACATACAGCTTTGTTTGGCCATTCATAGGCTGGGAACTTGTAATTAAGGTATTTCTGACTCAACTTATAAAGCAACCATGGTTTTATTGCCTTCTTGGAGATGATACCATGATAATACCCTGTTATTATTTGAAATACCATGGTATAATGGTACTGAATGATTACCATATTCATATACCAGAGTACCATCAAAACAAATACAAATACTGCTGTACTATGGTGCCACCACAATTCTCTTTTATATGGAGTAGGATGGTCCAAACTCACCTGGTTCATAATAGTCATAGACTTTCACTGGCACTGGAGCTGTTTTGCCCACAATGTATTCCCTCACGGCATTGAAGGCCACACATGTCATACACTGACTTGGGATCTGTGGAAAAGACAAGACCCCAGCGGACTTTACAATGACAAATCCTTAATACACTCCCCTGACAGAACACCTGGAGTTATATGAGACATTAACCTAAGTATTTTAAGGTACAGCTCTCATGTTATGTAAAAGTGCTGCTAGAGCTACACAAAGCTGTAGTTACGTGACATTAACTCACCTCGTCAAAGTAGAAGAGAACCTTTCGTCCGTCTACTTCATATCTCTTCAGCCCCACTCGCTTATCCAACAACAGCTGAGAACAAAATGATTACAAACAGGATTATTTAGCACTGTGAACAATGCTAACTTAAATGCTAAAGCTAAAATATATTTTAATAAATGGTTTTATCTTTTAGTACATTTATCACAAGCACAATACACATGTAAACCATTTTTTGAATGTGGCTAATTTGGTTAGCCAGGTACGTTTTGGGTCTAAACCAAGATTTTTTCATTCTTCAAACCAAGCTAGCATTTAGCGAACTCTGCTGAAGGGAGAAATGCAAGTTAAAGAGAAAAACTTGCCTCAAGTCACTTTCTATGTAGGTAACATCTGACTGGTACATTTAACTAAGGCAGGAATTTCTCTTCACCTTTATACTGTATATCGGACTTCTCAAACCTGCTAGCAGTCATGCTAACAATTCAACTAGACTGGCAATACACAAAATCACTGCACATTTGCATGAAGTTGAACTGCTCAAAATTTTGCTCATGTCATACATTCAGTATTTGAGTATCTGTACAGCGCTTCCTACCACGAGGGGTTTGAAGATATCATATTTAATCAGGGTCTGTTTAGTATCCTAAAATCCTATGTGTGTGTGTGTGTGTGTGTGTGAGAGAGAGAGAAAGAGAAAGGTGGCGAGTGCTCGGACACAGTTTATGAGGGGCCCAGTGAGCTGGCGCCAAAAGGACACATTTGATCATAAACACACAAACATACACAGTATGACTGCAGCCCCAAATAAATGACCAAGAGTGATTTGATTTGTCCAAAAGCCACAGCAGAGAGCATGATTTCAGGGGGAAAAAAGCCTTGCTGGTTAGCGTTGCCAAAATAAAAAGTCTAAAAAAGGAATCTTGCTGCCTTAGGGACCAAAGATCGTTGTTGTAATTAGACATTTATAGCCTTACACATAAATAACACTGTTGACTTCACCGTTCATTGTAAAAAAATATTGATTTTCACTGTGGAATATATGAGAAGCAAACAATCTTCCAAGCATGTCCTCCCCCTTACTATAAATTAAAACAATGAGACATTATGGTGTAAGCAATCTCCCTTCCCATAGCGAAACGAGGAATGTGAACAGCCGGGGTCGTGCAATAAACATGGAGCCAGCCAGAGGTGGCTGTGTAAAGCCAGCTCATTACTGGCTAATGGCACTAATGAGACAAGTTCCACCACGGTGAGCATCGGAGTCGGTTCACATTATACGGCTCCCGTGGTAGCGTCAGTTTACTAGCGTGGAGGACATGAGGCCTGGGACCTATAACATGACTAATGAGGGACAATCAGTTGACTGGGGACAGAGAAGGTGACCTAAACCAACCTCCATTTACCCACATACCCCCAGCTGGAGGGGGAGGTGGGGCTGATTGACCCCCCTAAGCATTTCCTGTTCCAGGCCACTGTTGTGGACATTATGGGACTCTGGCTGGTCTGTAAGCCCTACTAGAGCTGCTTGACCTCTTGAGAATTAGGTCACACCAGATTGCTTGTATATGTATGTATGTATGTATGTATGTAAGTGGTTTGCGGTGGTGTTCTGAAATGAGGCGGCAAACTCCTTATTTTTAAGATTTGTAAATCAAATGTAAATCCATGTCCCAGTCACATTTTCTTGTTTAAATAAACATTACACGATCAGAATTTTTTTAAATATATTTTTACATTAACAATGTAATCAATATTCTATTTATTAAGGCCAAGTATGAATCTCATCAAGTTAGTTTTTTGAAACATTTGACATTTATTCCAAAATAATAACTCAAGGCAGTAACAATTTAAACAATATATTTTATTTATGAACTTGTGTTCAGCTATTCTTTTTAATAGTTAACTTTCAACTATTTTTGAATTGTTCGGATCATCAGTTATCAAAGCTTGGTAAATACTGGTCACAGAAGTGGAGATTTACTTTAAATTTCACCAGGTTGATTACTCACTAAAAACTCCCACAGATCATGTTTTCATGCCATTTCAAGTCTTATTTTGATGTAACAAAGTTGTTATATCCAAGTTGGTGAGTTGTTTACTTTTTCCCCCCATTAACGCAGTTATATTGTTCATTCAGACTGATTTGCGAATGTGGAACGCACATAAACACAAGAGGCGGGATTTATCGCATGAGTCATGTCCAGTCATATCGCGATGGAGGCATTGCCTCCTCTCACTTGACTTTCTCCCATTCATTCTCAATTACCCCCCACCAAACTCAACGCACACTTCAGGGGGTCTGTTAAAACTCAATGGGCTCAGGGGAGGCGAGAAAGACACGGACTCCTGCTGTAACTTAGGTGTCGCTGTTGGACAATGTCGCTTTAGAAAAATTAGTGATTTACACACTTTTTAATGCTATATTTTGTAATACTGGTGTTGTTTTATTTTTGTACTATAACGTTTTTTTCTCATCCAATATTTTGAGTAGACACTGCCTCCCTTGACTCCTTGGAGGAAATGCCCCTGATATATTATATAAAATCTATTTAATATATAATTTCATGTTTTTATTTTATTTGACACAATTGAAATAAGAACGTGTTGAGTGGTCTGTGTGTGTTTATGTGTGTGTTCGTGAGAGAGTGAAGAGAATGATAAATTCCAAGCCATATTGCCTCCTTTGAAATGGCTTCCAGATGTAAACACTGTTCATCTGCCAGGAGGACACATGCTGAAAAGTAGAAAAGGAAAGAGCGAGAGAGATGCCCTGTCCTATTATAGAGACACCTTGTCAATCTTGTGTCTACCTTGAATGTTGTGAAATGTGATTGTAGCAAATGATGGGAAGTTCTAGGAGAGAGAATACACAAAAAAGGCCAATCTCACCCTCTCCAAACTCTCGATATCTGCACGGAAGCCAGACAAAAGAGGGATTTCTAGGACAGCCATATTGGATGAGCCAGCATGCAGCCACCTGAGGAGGTACATTTGGAGTTAGAGCGTAAACAATACTTCTAAAAATCAATCTAAGGTTATTCATTCATATCAAACAAGATCAAGTGAAATAGTGCATCAAATCCTTTTGTTGATATTGTTACCTGGTGCAAACCTCTAAAGTAACACGGTAGTCCAGGTGGTCTTGGTGGGCCACGGGGTCCTCGTCATCTACAAGAGCTCTTCGCTTGCGACTCAGCTCTGATCGATTATCAGCACGAGAACGAGACCGAGGAGACATGTGTCGTGACGACGGCTGGATGTGATGTTCCTGTCTGGGTTCCTTGAGATCGACTTTAAGCTGAAAGGCAGGCTTAGCCACCGGATCAGGCACATTGTAGGATACATCAATCTGAAAATGGAGAGAAGGACATGATTGATACCATGAGGTCAGAGCACCATGGCTTCATCTAGTACCCCATTTCCATTCAAAGAAATGTTAAAAGAATGGACTTTTTTGTCTGTTTAATTGCCTACCAGGAGTAAATCGTACTACTTGTCACCTAAAAATTTAAATGTATGTCCTTATGCACAAATCGTGCTAATTACATGCCAAAATTTTGTATTTAGTGTAAGGGGTTTTGTTAAAAATATTTGTTCGCGCACAGATGCTCCTCCAAAAAACCTGAGAACAGAACGTTCTAGGTCAAGGTGCTGACATGGTTTGGTTGTTTTTGTGGCTCAGAATGAGTCTATTGTTTCTGAGGGACATCTTACCAAAAAAATACACTAGACCATCCTATCTAGGGGGTAGATTACAGGAGAAAGAACATACCCCTGGCATACAATTGCTTAAGTTTTACCAGAACTTTCCATTCTAAAGGCAAGAATGTGAGCATTAGTACTGAATTTCCCCTGGAAAGAGAGCTAGCTGTCGCCAAAGAGGGATTCGCCTCTAGATGAGGAGGAGGAGGAAGAGTACAATTGTTTATCCATGGAGAGAATGTGGGATTATGTTTGCCAGAAACCAATAGTACCTGCATTAGACAGCAGCCTTCTCCTTTAGCGCTGACAAACAGTCCTGTTGGAATGCTGGGTATCTGAACAAAGAGAGAGAGAATGCAAGACTTATCAATCAGATTAACAGTGCAAGTATAAGCAAATACATTAAGCGCCTGGCCCCTGTCCAACATCCAAATTACACGCATTTAAAATGACACTGCTAATCACAAGATGGAGTGATGTGCCAAGCAGATGCTGAAAGGAGGGGCGTATCAAGTTCAGGCCCTCACTGAAAATACCTCTCCGACAGTAGAACGTAAAAATGTCAATAGTGTTTGTGGATGATTTGTTTTTTTACCACAGCTTTTTGCAGAATCTTCTTATTGTCCCATTGGAGCTCAAATGTTTCTTGGAAATCCAGATTAGTGGAAGCCAGAGATATGGTGAGATTGACCCCGCCCACATATGACAGGATGGCATATTCAGACAAGGCTTGCAATGCCACACAAGTATCCTGTTTTTGAAAAAGAAGAAGAAAATAACTATTTTAATAAAGCATATTTAGCCTATGCTATATTTGGACACACTGATGTACTCTACTTACTGTATCCACCTTATTTTTAACAAAAGAGCAGGCGCATGTAACTTGAATGTGTGAGGCTTTTGGTGTCATCCACTTTCCACTTTTGTAGCAGTACAAAAGCAGCCCGTTGCTGCTTGAGGATGCTTTATAGCGATCATCGTCAGTGTCAGTAACTAGTTACGGTAGTAATATTACTTTGTGCAGTAACTAGTAGTGTAACGAATTACTAATCAGATTTCAGCAATAATATTACAGTTACCATCCATAAAACAGCTAGTTACTTAGTTACTTTTGATGCCTCAACCCCTACTTTGTGGCATTGCCCACCCACATCCCTCTGATCCTAATATAAACTGTAGTACTATAATTGTATATGGGTAACAGAGAAATTATAGCTACAATTAGCTTCAAGCTACACTTGACAATTAATGAGTTTAATACAACAGTCAGAAGTCACTATCAATCAGCACTGAGTGTTTGTAATAACTTCTGACAGCAATCTAATCTGGATTTTGGTCAAATGAGACAGAAACATATTGTTTGGAACATTTCAGAAGAATTTTTTGAATGTTTATATGCAATTACAACTTCTGTGGGGCGTGAAGGAAAAGTAATGTAACTAGTACTTTTGCATATTGCCATTTACTGTTGCCAGAAAGTTATAAGTAAAATAATATCATTACTTTTGAAAGGAGTTACTAGCAACAAGTAATAAATTACATTTTTGAGTAACGAGCCCAACACTGATCATCGTAATTATAAAAATACTGGTTGTAGCACAAAACAGGTTTTAACATTAACTGCATTTTCTTATTCTACAAGTTATTTACCTATTGCAGCTAATATATCAGAAAACAATTTTTTTAACGCTGAAGGAAATAGCTTATTTTAGCATAAAAAATAAGGTTGATACTACACAGTGTACACATAATACTTAAAAGAGTATTCTTGCTTAAAAGCATCGACAAAACACATACTTAAATGTACATGCGCAAGTTGTCCCCAGTTATAAGGAACGGAATTTTGTATTTTTGATCCAATCTCTTGCCAATTAGGTCAAGTAATGATTCAATAACGAGACTTTAAAATCTGCTGATTTGACTTCCTGCTTATTTGTGAGAATTGCAATTGAAGGGCTGAATTGGGAATAGCATATTGCTCTTGCAATTTCTGAGGATATGGGAGAAAAAGTAAAAGTAGTATGCTATTACAAATTTAGCTATTGTCAGGTTGAATCTGGGAAATTGTGGGAAACAGGATTTGAGCTTCTTAGCAAATGTAGTAGATTTTTTGGGGGCACACAGAAAATGTGCATACTATGGACTGCACATGAAGTAGATATAGTATACAAACATAACAGAATCTTTTATTCATAATCAATCAAGGACTGAAGAACGTAACACAGATTTGTCACCTGAGTTGAGGAAAAACCACCGAGGGCATTCCTTTGTTGCGACAACCATTTAACTACAGGTAGGGCCGATGCCACATCACCCAGAAGTGTGTAGGTGAGTAGACCATAAGCTGTCATCTCAACTTCAGCCGACACAACTAATAAAGCAGAAAAAAGTTTAATATACTGAATATTGTTGGCATGTTGATTAATTGATTGATGATTGATGGATACCTGATTGGGAGAGGCCATCGCTGAAGCCCATGAACGTGTCTTCATCAGTTACAGTACTGCCAGTAAGACTCCAATGAGTGAAGCCATCTGCAAAGACAGCAGAACATTTGGGATCAAGAACATGCTAAGCTCAACCAACAACTACCTTTTAATACACGTTAATAAAGTACCTTGGGTGATGGCCATGTGGTTAAGTCGCCGAAGAGCCAACGGAGCGTAAGGACTACGGAGTAAAGTGAGTGCATATGCGGACAAAGCAGTAGTATATGGGTCATCAGCAGAGTATGTGTTGCTCTCCAAAAATGCTTTAGCTTTAGCCACAGCAACCTTCTCCTCCTGAATAAAAAACATTCAGAGCAGAATGAGGAGAATAAATAGCTTAATAAGTGTATTTGAACATACTTCTAGGTGTTGATAAGGTGTAGTAAAAGATTACTAAATAGGTGATTCTATAATTGCAGGTACATTTGGTGTCCGAGTATCTCCAATTATTCTCCAATGTATTTCCAATTTTTTTCCAGCTTTTTTTCAAATGGTTATATTTTTAATCATTGTAATAATTTGCTACTTATTATGAATTACAAGGTGTGACAGTCAATAACAATATAATAATTTGTGTAAAAGTGTCTTAAATAGCTCAAAATCATGATTTCTTGTTGTCCGAATGAGTCAGTGCATTTTTTCCATCATGCATCTGTCACGGGTTGTCGAGGAATGAGTACAGCAAACGAAGATGCATACTTCCAGACAGACTTTACTGAGAATACTGATTTGGTACAACACATAACATAAGCTAATGACCGACATTGAAGAGACTCGAATAAGGAGTATAAATACACACATGGTAAATGAGGGAACTAAACAGGAACAGCTGGACAAGGATTAACTAATCAGAAACCATGGTAACTAATGAGAGCTCATAACAGACATGACAGGAACGGAACTAAACTGAACATAATCGTGACATTAGCGCCCCCTCTCAGAAGGCGTGTCCTCATGCCACAACAGTAGATAATAGAAAAGGGCGGAGGCTTAGGTGGAGGGCGTAGTGCTGGTGAAGGACATGGAGAAGTCTGAGACCAACACCATGGTGGAGCCGTCAGTGGGAGGAACCAGGGAAGAGCTTTGGCTGAAAGACTGGGTGACACCCAGAAACCGATCCACGGAGGTAGAACCATAGTGAGTGGAGGAAACGGCAGAGCAGAGAGGCCGATGGACCAGGGTGACATCGAAGGCCTGGAAGCCCAAGGTGAAGCGGTTGGCTCGTGTGACTGAGGCGGAGCTGGGGATCCGGCTGACCGGGACGACGATGGAACGAGCGAGGATGATAGGGAAACCAGAGGGAGGGGGGAGCCCGGTGAAGCTGAAGGGATGGAGGGTCGAGGCACCGCCGGAGACCCGGAAGTCCGTGGCGGAAGCTGAGTGATGACCGACCGAGGTTTGTCCGGATGTAAGAGGGAGCCCAGCAGAGTCCTAGGGAAGATAGGCCTCAGTAGCGACGAGGGAATGCAGAGCCGGAGCAGAGTCGGTGGGCTGAGAGGCCAAGGTGGAGACATGGGCCTGGAGGGCTGAAGTGCAGCCGGGGACTCAATGCAATACCGAGCTGGTGGAGGGGAAGCCTGAGGAGAGGCTGATGAGCCGCACTGAGCTAGCGGCGGAGACAGAGCCAAGGAGCTGGACAACACCAGTGGGCCCGACGAATCCAGGGGACTGGCTGAAACCAGTGGAGGAGATGGGACCAGGAAATCTGACAGGGACATCGGAGGAGGAAGATCTCCGGACGGGACCGCAGCGCCTAACAATCCGGACGGGACCGGCGAAGAAGACAAAGGTTTGAGGGGGGTACTTGGGTGGGAACTGGATCCGCGGACCACAGATCTATGAGGTTCATGTCCACTCCTGGCTCTAGGGTGGACTGATCAGCGCGCTTAGCCTCCGGGGCTTTGGTGGTAATATCCGGCTCTGGTTCCTGGACGAGCCCTGTTGGTGTCTCGGGCTCGCTGACTGTGAGGGAGAGGCCGCCGTTCTGGAGCATCCAGCCTAAATACCCCAACCACCTTCGGCTTTCTGGTCTGAGGAGGTTTCATTAGTGCCATGTGCTCTTAGCATTTATGCTAGCAAGTGGAGTTTTTGGCAAAAATAAAATAAAATTGTCAATTCTGTTACCGTCAAACTCTGTTATCAAGGTAGAGTAACAATGCTGACAATAGTGTAACAGAATTGACAGTCCACCGGATAATTCTGTCAATTCTGTTACTTAAAGGGTCAACTCTGTGTATGAACTATTTTCACACAAAAAATATACAATTGTTGTTTAAAATCTCATAAACATTATTGAGATATGATGCACCCTTATAATATTTCAACAACATTTCTCTCTTCTTCTTTTTTTTTTACTGGATATTGTATATAATACATTTTCAGATGAAAAATATTTGCTCCAAGTGGACAATTCTGTGAAGACAGGATTTATTTTTTATTTTTAAGGTATGCATAGGTGAAATATTATCTCAGTTCCAAATGTTGGAATGTAAGGACGGTTTGTCTAATGATACAAGAAAGATTTTTCTTTTTATGATTTATTGATATTTCTACACATTGCCTAATTTGTCCGTGACAGAGTTGACAAACAATACTATAAAGACATCTGTATTTTCATTAAAAGTAAAAAAAAAAAGGAAGTAACTTGTGTTTGGCAAGCACTGAATTATAGAAAAAAGATCTGCACACTGTTATTCTCCCTTTATTCAAAACAGTTAAAAATAATGTTTTCGAAACGTTGTTATTTTTAACTTTTTAGAATAAAGGGAGAATAACAGTGTGCAGATCTTTTTTCTATTATTTGATGTACCTTTTGATCTTGCACCTGGCCAAGACCTTTTTGGATGTGCGTACTTTGACCCTTTCTTTATGAAACACTGAATTATTCAAATTGAATATTTTTTTAAGATACTGGAAAGAATTTGTGTGAACAGTTTTTTTTCTTAACTTTATGAAATGCCAAATGTATCTCCAATTATAGAATCACCCAAATTATGTTAGATTTACACAGCTAGCAGGTGTTTCTTGTGCTAAAGTTCAAATACCTTCAGTACAAATCCATTCCAATCCGTCAGCTTTTCCTTCCTAAGAAACATACAACCTCGCTAATGATCTTTCATCTGTTTATCATCGGATTGACTTTTATCTGTACCATATGTCTTTTTTCTCATGGAACCTGGACGCTAGCCCTGAGCAGCCATGCACGCTAATCTGACTGGTATTCTTTTCAAGTCGATTTGAGAGTGAAAGTAGTGAATCTTTGAAGTGACTTATTTTGTCTGTATTTTGAAGCCTGCAATGCTACACTTTACCAAAGCGACACATTAGAGAGCTGGTGGGCAAGACTTAACCAAGCTAATTTAAGCGGGAATTAGTGGGTGCTGTTTTGTTAATGAAATCACAGATTGCACAAATGACTGAAACTATTCATTTTAGAGCTGTCAAACAGTTAAAATATTTAAATCAAGATCAGCTTCATCATGCAAGTCTAGCTCCAATCAGTTATAATATCAAACCAAACAAATTTAATAACATGTTCCCTTTGACAGCCCTAATTCATATACAATTTGGTTCTTTTTGGTTGGATTTTTAATGGCAATGAACACATGTACTGCATGCATTAGCTGGGCAATGTATAGAATCGTGACTTGGTCTTCATGTGGTTTTAATGGAATTGTCAATTCTCTTAAGTTTGAAGAAAGGAATGTAGGCAGGGTGAAAATTTAAAAAGAATTCCATTGTCTCTGCATGTTCTTATCATAAATCTTTAGATTTAGACAGCAAGCTTCCATATTAGATTACCTATCACAAGGCTGAAAGAAATACTGTTGATTCTTTGCCAGAACATCCATCATCTCACAAACAGGAATGCCCTCTTAACACAGATCCCGGAAATTTGTGCGAAAAGAGACTTTGCTGTTTAATGAGACACAGGATAAACAAGATGTGGAAGATGTGGTAGATTTCTCACCTCAGTTGTAATCCCAGTTTCCATAAGAGCTGCCACCACATACGCAGTCAAGGAGATCTTTCCATGAATCCCACCCTTAAAAGGAATTGGACAGAGCAACTTTCACCAGGGTGATGACAAATAACACCTCTATCTCAGCTTCCTCAATTTGATGAGAACTTGTAAAGCTAAGGATTGTTGGCTTAAATATGCAATGTTCTGACACAACTAAACTGAAACGGTTCTTCTAGGACTTCTAAAAAGGAACAAGTGTAAACGTATCTTGGTCCAAGCTATCCTTTTTGTAGAAACTTAAGTCTAAACCTTCACAAATTAAGTGGGCCAGACAACAGATTTCCAAATGGACCATTCCCAGTTCACCCATCTCACTCAAATTTCAGAGATACTCCAAACTGCTCAGTATTAAACAAAAAGAAGGTCTCCATTTATGTACCTGCAGGTCTTTGTTGAGGATCCGGCCAACTGCTGGGAATGATCCTTCCTCCTTTTGATGAGTGATCAGCCAGGATTTGGCAGCACGTAGTTCTTCAGGATCAATGAAGAGGAAGCCACGTGACTGAGCAAATGATTTCAGTACGAATGCAGTCAACCTGGAGGGCCAAGAGGTAACAGATACCAACACTGATGTCTTATGCTAGGAGTTCATTATAGGCAACTTGTAAAGGATTTTAAATCAGTCTTGGAAAGTCTGTCAAACATACGCAAACACTTGCCTGGGAGTCAAGCTGCGTAATATAGTGTGGATGCGAACAAAGTAGATTTTCTTGGAGAATGCCAAATCAAGTATGTTCCTGCATTCAAAATATGGGATCCCATACATAAACTGAAAACTATTTGAAACATTACACTGAGGATGAACGTTGACAGATGTAAGAAACAGCTAATGGAAATGCTGAGAGACTTTGCCTTGTAAATGCTTTCACCTCTGTGAGTCAACTGAACCAGGGCTCTACAAACATGCAAACCATGTGCTAATTTGTTTTAACTGCAACATGGCATGTCATGGCAACATTCCTTAAAGCGGCCAGATGATGATACAAGTGACTTCACTTAAAATAAAAAGGTCAATAAATAAACAATCAGGGAGTTTTTTGCAGCATGTGCTTTAGGGATGTCAAAACAAACACCCAAACAACACTACAGAGTCCATGCAGGCCTGGCCTTGAATGTTATGTTCCCCAAGAGAGATCGTAAGACTGGAGCATTGAGCCTACAGGAATTTTTATAATGTTAAGTAATATGTGTCAGAGACTTTAACTGCCTGACCTGGGGAAAGGTTCTAGAAAGTGTTTGGATGATATAAAGAGCAGCAAAGTGAAGGGGACACCCCTGAATCTTCTAGGTAGGCTTGCGCAAGACGTTCAGTCAGAGGTTTGCAAGGTGCCTTTCTCACAATATAACCCTTGTAAGAAGTCGCCTTACCTAATGCTTTGGAATGCTTTGAAACCTCTGCCAGGACTCTCAAGGCAAACGGGGCTCTTAAAATGATCCCAAAACATCTGTGGTGAACCACTCCAAGCATGCATAAACTTGAGGTGAAGAACTACTAACCTTAAGCATATCATTTTTCTATGTGGTTTTAAGGCACCCCAACAACAGAATTTGACCTGCATTGTGTTAATCTGGGTTTCTTCCTCCATGTCTAGAGCATTTGTTGTTGACCTCAGCAGCCTATATCTCTATTATATTTGACCCAATATATTTAACATTTCACAATAAGTGGTTCACAGAAGAATGTCAAGCAGGTTTGAAACTACTCTTTTAGTTTTAGGTGAACCAAAGGAAAACAAGTTCTGCAGCAACCTTACAGGAGTTTGTGGGATTGCTGGAGGTTGCTGGAGGGTGTAGAGTAGATTACTGCTGCATGTGGCTCATATTGGATCCAGACATGCTGATGCCAGTGAGTGATTCCAGAAGATGGGTTGCCAGATCTGGTCCAAGGTCTAAACATCTTTCCTCCACTTTCGAAGGCATCCTCACACATTACGAAACTCTGCTAAAGCTGCACCGACCTTCCAGGCATTTATAAGTAAAAGTTTTTACTGTGTTCCAGAACATTAGCTGCTCTTTCCACTGAAGAAGATTATGTTTGAAGGCCCTGGCATTACTAGGGCACCAAGGCGCTGATGGGGACATTAAATACTTGCTGCACCATTATGGCCAATCTTTTCATTAGGACCACAATTTCCTGTCCTATCATTCAGCCCAAGCTGGGACATATTAACCCAGCTCTTGAGCTGCTGTTCACCTGGCAATAAATGATCTCTGCTAATAGGTGAAACTGGACCAGAAACAAAAGCAGGGTTGTTTCGGACTTATATACAATCTGGGAGAGAGTTTGACATACCCACTGGACCATGTCCCAACAGCTTTCAAATGGAATCCCCCATCAAGTACACTACCTAAAGCAGTAATCTTAGTGGTGTCAAGGTTTCTCAATTCATTCTTGTTTCTCACCTGTGCAAACATTTTCTCCACTCACATACTCTCTGCCAATGCAGCATTGCACTTTCCAGAAACAGCAAAAACCAAGGATAAGATAAACATTAGCCTGCCGTCTAGTTGACTACTTTTCGGGATGACTGGTTAATCACTAGTTAAAATGAGTAGTCATGCAAGTTTATACGGGAATGAGGGGCGGCAGGGATCAAGTATGCCTACAGCCAAGGCTAACTTCATTCTCCTGTAACTCCCGTGTGTCCAGCGGCGGAGCAGGCAATATAGTGGGGGTAGGGGGCTGTTGTCCTCACAGAGGGCATAGTTAATGATGGCTGTTCTGAACCACACAAAGAAATCCCCCAAAACAACCAATAAATCTGTACTCCAGTGACTGGAGTCAGAGAGCTTATTAGTAGTTTGTTAATAAGGCTCCAGGGTACAGTCAATTTGGCATTTTACAATCCATGACTATTAAAAGTCAGACAACCATGCTTAAATTAATCATTTACATTTTTTGTGCTAAACAAATGTATATCATGAGGACAACATTTTTCTTTGGGTTTTCTAAGGGTACACAAACATCACCTGCTTTCAATCTGAGGTTTAGCTTTCTATAATAAATCAAACAGAGTAGCAGGGTGTGTCAATATATGAAAACTAATGAAACATGGATGTTTGTGAAGTTCACCTTTCTCTGACTGGAGATGGTGGGTTAAATAAAGGACATACTAGAAACTAAAATATGGTTTACGCTATTGTAATTAAAGCCAACTTCTTAGCAGACACAGCATGTACAGACTTCACACAGTAGAAGCTTACCACATGCTTCCGGAGGAATCTCTTTCCCCAAAGGCACTGTAGGAACCATCCTGCCTCTTGTATGTCAGTTGCCTCTGATAACCTGCCAGGTACATTAGAAGACCCAAGGCATTGTTTGCAGTGCGTTCATACAGACCTTCAATCACTTTAAAACAATTCTTCAGAAGATTAATAATCAAGAAGACGCATTTAAGAATGAAAGCATGTTTTGTCTTGTACCTTGCAGTAGGTAGTCAGTGGCCTCTGCCTCCACCTCTGGGCTGAGCTGATGGGTTTTCTGAAGGTACTTGAGAACAAAGACGTTGGGAGCAAAGTGGATCATGTTCTGCTCCCCACAACCAAAGGGGAGTCTGAGGAGCTTGTCGAGATTTTTGAGGGTAGGCCCCATAACATCACCTGGGACACAAAAGACTGTCACAATAGCAACTGCATGTCTAAATTAAAGAAACTTTAAGGTGAATTAGTTGCTTGTTCTGTTGGGTGGCTAGTGGCTACACTAAAAATTCATCCTCACCAATCATGGCAGCGGTGGCTCTCTCTGAGCCTGGCACCACATTGTGGGGGACTCCCAGAGTGAAGGCCTCATTGTGGTTCTCATCTGCATCTTCTTTGCGCCAGATCCTGAACTCACCTACAGAACCCCAGCCAGTGGAGAAACCAATATGCCGCACCTGAGCAGGGAGTGGTCCAGCCCACTGCAGAATCAGGGTCTCACTGGATGGCTCAAGGCCATGCCCCACCTATCACCAAAAAGATTATGTTACCATAAAACCAGACTATGGTGATAAGCTGAAATTCAGGCTAGGCCAAGATAGTTTGTCTGGTCTTTTTTAGATTATTTTAAAATGGTTTTAGGTACTTTTCAAGTGGTCCATCTGGAAGACCAGATAAAAACAGTGAAGCATCTAAACTGGGAAGCACAGTGAAGGTGTTTTTTATTTGCTTTTAGAGCTTGTAAAAATACAACAAAATGATGAACTGATCCGTGCATGACATGGTGGAGATATGCATGCACTCATTCAGAGAAAACCCAAGCAAGTATGACACACTTTAATTCAATAATAACAACAACATGGAAACCAATTAAGTTCTACTCAAAAAGCAGTTTGATGAATACTGCATTTAACAAGCACAGGGGGCTCATAAAAAACAATTGCCAAGTCTTGGCAAAAGCTACCCACATCACCTTAAGCCTACATAGACCCAGTTTGAAATCTCACGTTAATAGACAGTCTCCCTATATTATCAAGATTTGTCATTATATTAGACCATGTACAATGGAACATGACTCAACATCCAACAATGAAATTAGGTCACTTTCAAAACAAATCTAGCCCCAGCTATATGCAAGTATACCAATGCAACAGAGTAGAGGTGCTGGATGTGAATATTTCTGTGCCAGTGCCAGTGAGAGCTACTCAATGATAATAAATCACTGGGTCTTTGCAATGGCATTAGCCATTAGAATATGACCTCATTAGAATGCAGTGTTGGGGAGCAACTAACAAAACATAGCGACACTACTAACACAACTACATTTTTCAATAGCATGACAGTAGCTGAGCGGTTCTGAAAATGGTGTAGCCAGTTTTCCAGTAACTAGCTAGAAATTTAGCACAACACAACTCCTCCTATAAGTCGTATTCAATTTTTCACCATCATCCCAGATATTTACCAAATGGACAAGACTCACAAAACGTGCCGAATGGATTTTTGATAGTCATAAATGTTGCAAAATTGCGCTCTACCAAAGTGAACTGTAACTCAGCAAAAAATGTTCCCTACCTAAGCGAAACTTGGTAAGCGCCACTGCCACCACGGTCTGAACAAACCTGCTCAGTTTGATGACAGCGACCCCTTGTGGTAGAGCTGCAAGACTCTGGATAAATTGAGAATTGTGATTTTTTATTTTTTTTCAAACAGTGATCACAGTTCTCCCATGATTCTGAACTAAGTAAAATAAGATGTAATTTACTAGAGGCTGTGACAAAAAATTCATTGCCCCATTCTATTAAAAAATGTTTCATTAATTTGAATGAATTATTTAAAAATATGTTTGAGTGAATGATTCAATGACTCACTCATAAATACTTCACTTGTTCCATTGCTGAATGAATCAGCATTTTTTAATAAATCTCTTGAATGAATGATTCAATGACAAATACATTTTTTAACAATCATGTCGCCACCTTCTGGTGAAACAATGTAATAAATATTGTAATCAACAAATGTTATTTGAAGCACCAATTTGAAGCGAAATTTGCTTTCAAAAGGTGATATTTTCCATTTTGATCGCAACCATAGACATCAGTATTTATATCCGAAATATAAACTTTTATCCAAATACTTCTGTGATAATATGAATGATTGTAAGACAGCGATAATACTGTGTGGTTGAAAAGACTGCTTGTGAAGCCGTTTCATATCCAAATATGATAACTGTGACAGCGACCCCTTGTGGTAGAGCTGCAAGACTCTGGATAAATTGAGAATCATGATTTTTTATTTTTTTTCAAACAGTGATCACAGTTCTCCCATGATTCTGAACTAAGTAAAATAAGATGTAATTTACTAGAGGCTGTGACAAAAAATTCATTGCCCCATTCTATTAAAAATGTTTCATTAATTTGAATGAATTATTTAAAAATATGTTTGAGTGAATGATTCAATGACTCACTCATAAATACTTCACTTGTTCCATTGCTGAATGAATCAGCATTTTTTAATAAATCTCTTGAATGAATGATTCAATGACAAATACATTTTTTAACAATCATGTCGCCACCTTCTGGTGAAACAATGTAATAAATATTGTAATCAACAAATGTTATTTGAAGCACCAATTTGAAGCGAAATTTGCTTTCAAAAGGTGATATTTTCCATTTTGATCGCAACCATAGACATCAGTATTTATATCCGAAATATAAACTTTTATCCAAATACTTCTGTGATAATATGAATGATTGTAGGACAGCGATAATACTGTGTGGTTGAAAAGACTGCTTGTGAAGCCGTTTCATATCCAAATATGATAACTGCTCTCTTTGTTTCAGCGGCAGTGCGAACACTGATTTGAATGTTCTGATATGACTTTGTCAAAGGCTTGATAGACACAGACGAATCATTGTCATTTAGAAATAAGACTGCATGGGTGTTTGAATCGAGATCGCAATCTTTTAATGATTAATCGTGCAGCTCTATCTTGTGGTCTTAAAATTATATAAATCATATTACATCCTATAGTTTGACCTAAAGTCCCATCCTGAAATGCCATCTATATTTTAGGGTGTACAGTACACACACTAGGCACGGTTGCCTTGAACCAAGTCCGAACGCGATTATGATTTTGTGGTTAACAAAGTTATTCATTTGTAAGTCGCTTTGGATAAATGCATCTGTTAAATGACTAAATGTTTATTATTTTGAGTAAATATTATTATTCTCACAATATATTGCAGATATATCACTTCAAGTTCCCAACTGAACTGTGCTCTGGCTGGCCCACCTCTTCCAACAGAGCCAGGGATGGCTAAACCAACCGCACTGTACGGAGTGATCACACTAGTCAAACGAACTCGGCTTTGGGGGTCAAACACACTTGGGCACGGTTCAGCTCGCCTAGTGCGAGTACACCCTTAGCTATCAAATCAATAACTGCATCTCCTAATATTTTCAAGTCTAACTTACCTGCACTCCCCCTCCTCTCCAGCTGATCCAAAAGCTTCGGAACTCATCCCAGGATAGGATTCCTGGCGTTGGGGCACTGGCTACAGGCTCTCCCATCTTACCCCGTGAGATCCAGGAGCGTGAGTTTTGCCGCCCACCCAAGACAATTTCCACCATTTCGGTGCTGTCATGTGCACTGGGCGAGAAGGCAATGTGGGCGTCGTTATGACTTTTGATGGCCACTTGTACATGCGTGACTTTCGCTGGCTTCTTGACGTATTGATACTCATATTTGTTGGGTGTGGAGATATGGATTCGTTCTGCGAAATGCCAGGGAAGAAATATTGGAGAATAAACTCCTCACTCTTTGGATTCTAACATGAAACTAGCAATTATTACTATCATTTTGAACAAATTAGAGAATTAATAAACAACAGGAAAGACCTTACCATTTGGACAGAAAAAGACGCTGTATGTGTACTCTCTAGGTAAACCTTCAGGCTATGGAAAAGCAAGAAGAAGGGATGTTTAAGCAACTGAACTACTAAAATCACATAATTCGTCTGCACATTTTTTAAAGGATTAGTTCACTTACAGAATAAAAAAAATCCTGATAATTTACTAACTCCTATAACATCCAAGTTGTTCATGTCTTTATTACTTCAGTCAAAAAGAAATTAAGATTTTTGAGGAAAACATTACAGGATTTTTCTCCATATAGTAGATTTCAATGGTGGCCAACGGGTTGAAGGTCCAGATTGCAGTTTCAATGCAGCTTCAAAGGGCTCTACATGATACCAGTTGATTAATAAGGGTCTTATTTAGCGAAACGATCAGTCATTTTCTGAAGAAAACTAAAATGTATTTACTTTTTAACCACAAATGCTTGAATTTTTATTCTGGAAGTGAACTAATCCTTTAACTTTGTAGCACTCACATCCTCTGGTCTGGAACACAGCAACAACAGATTCCCAGTGCTAACTATACAGTGCATTCTAATCTGAATGGTTACATAATTCACCGGTTTGCAACACAACATATAGCGACAATAAGATCCAGGGTTCCCACCTCTACCAGCACACTCCTGCGCACATAGTCCATTCCCGCAGGGCTTCTCCTGTCCTCCTGTTCCTCACCCACTTTGCCTGCTTTGTTGGACTGCAGCCCATCAGAGCAGCAACTTGGCTCACTGTAAGCCACTGCGCGAGCTACCATGGAAACAAATATAAGAAATGACAGATCACAACTCAGTGACACTGAAAATGATTTATTTGCATTGTGGGTGCATATGAGGGGAAGAGTTGGTGTTTGTTAATGTATACATGTACAAGTGCACACATGGGAGATTTCTGGCAGCCTTTTTTTTAACAAACCCTGTAATGTCTTCCGAGACCCTGATGGCCTGGGGATAATAGGATACACACATGGCTTCGCAGCAGAATGGCTGCTTGCCAGCAAAGCCCCTTTGTATGTGTGTAGTGAGAAGGAAGGACTTGGAGCCAGGGGGACTAGGACAGAGCCATTGGGGGCCCATTGGCCAGCACTGACCTGCAAATTCATTGACATGCCACAGAGATGCATAGAAAAGACCCCCACCTCTATGCCCTTATGTACTTTTCCTTGTCTGATAGCTTAAAAGAACATCGTTGTTGTCCAGCATGGGTCATTAGATAAGTCAATGACAAGGGTTTCATTTGGCAGCTGTGCTTTGCTAAGGCCAAAATGGCAGTACATTTTAAGAAATTACAGGCTGAAACAAGTCAAAGAGTCAAAATATGCGACAATGATTGATTCATATTCCCAAGAATGTTTGCAATGTCTTGTAGTAATAAACATTATGCAAACAACAGTGAGAACAAATACACAATTCTTGTCAAACATGAAGCAAGCAGAAGATTTATAAACTACCAGGCAACTGAATTTGTTTCTCATGATCCTAAAAACCTTTTGATCTAAGTGTCCAGCATACAGGTTAACTCCTTCAGTACTGTTTAAAAAGTATCCCAAGATGCACCTCCTGAAGTTTTTCTGATTTCTTATACTGTTTCTGAGAAAGATTTGGTTTACCCATTGATTAAGTATTCAATGGACTAACCTGTGATATTGGCAGACACCAGTTCAGAAAAGAGCAGTACTATAAAAGTGGGCGTGGCCTCCCCAGGCGCCACACACTTTTTCCGGGTAAGATGGTGTTTTCCTGGGTGACCCACAAACTTGATCCCTTTGGGCACTGACACTTTCACATGGACCTACGGAGAATGAGTGTAAAAATAAGTAATGGAGTTTCTCCATATCACACAAACACATGCGCTCCGCATTTTCAAACTTATAAGGCATGAACTCCCAAGGGCTCCTAAAGGATTCTGGGGAATTTTTGAGGTGCATTGCACATTTTCCATGCTGCCTATCTCATTGCCTCCCATCGTTCCTCAAGGATTCAACTCTAAACCCCTCAGCGCCAACACTGCTGCAAATCTTTTCTCTGCACATACCTCAAGTCAAAAATAAGCTGATACTAAATAACATTTCAGTCCACACGATATGAAGGCAGAAAATGGTTTACATAGCATCTATGGTAGTCAAAGACATTTAAGTGTCTTGTTAATGGTGCTTGTCCATGCAAAATTCATTCCCATGGTGCCAAAGTGTTGCTATTTAGTTACTAAGGTGTTCCGAGTTTGCTTGGGAGTTGCTAGGGTGTCTTGGGTGGTTGCTTATTGGCACCAATTCTCTATGATAACACTGTGATATATAAGAGGTCATTGTGCTATAAACACATCCTGTTTCAGAATTCAAAACTTTATTGTTAGTCCAAAAGCAGCTTATATTGAAGCCAATTTTTTTAAATGACAGGTTGTGGAATGTACCGTTGTATTATGTAATAGTGTGGCTAAACACCGCCTCCGCAGAAGATCAACGTCTGCTTCTACATCACTGCTTGTTTAGCCCCGCCCACCGATTCACGCATGTAGTGTAAATAACAAGAGGCAAAAGCAGGTCTACGCATAAACCAAACGATAGACTTTATTTGATGACCTTTATTTTTAGTGAAATGCCAGACCGCGCCAGTAAGAACTTAATTTTAACGTGGATTCATTTACAAACAAGGCACAATTCTACGCAAGATTTTCAGAAAAATTGAAACTAAAAGACGATGCTGTGCCAAATATATTGTAAATGTAACCGAGTAACAGTTTTCATTACATTTACATTTAGTCATTTAGCAGACGCTTTTATCCAAAGCGTCTTACAAATTAGGACAATAGAAGCAATCAAAACTAACAAAAGAGCAACAATATGTAAGTGCAAATGACAAGTCTCGGTTAGCCTAACGCAGTACACGTAGCAAGGTATTTTTTATTTTTATTATATATTACCTGGTCACTATTGTCTGTTAAACAGATCGTTTGATATGTACTGAGTATTTATGCATTTTAAACCTAAATCACTGCAGCGTCCATCTCTGAAGGATGTAGCCTGTCAAACATAAACAACTTTTAGTCAATCATAGCAGTGGGCATTCACTTCTGAGTCTACAATCCGCCACGTCTATTCAAACAGATCATTCTGATTTGGGGGTAAAAACTGGACAGAAAATAGCCTATTGCTTCTAAATTCTAATGTTTTTTTATTTAAAATCTTGATAACATTGTAAGTGGACTTTAGAGAACAGTACAAAATAAAAAAAAGTTCATGACCCTTTTAAGATTGTGGCAAATGTTGATGTATTTTTCTGCGTAAAAGCACATGCACACACCTCTGCACATGTAGGAAGGTAGTTATACACTGTCAATGGGACTTTGGTTTGTTCACCACGGACAACGCTGTATGGCAGGGTGAAGTCGATGAAGAAGGGCTTGAATGTGCGCAGCTCTGTGATCTGTGCCAGTCCCAGACCCTTTTCAGCAGACAGACCGATAGCCTCCGTCACCCATGTGGTGATGGAATCAGGGACGTCCAAGTGTAACTCAGCCTCTCCAGTAACACTGCTGTCAAAGTTACAATTTGCAAAAATTATGTGTTAATATTTATTTATATATATATATATATATATATATATATAAGATCACCAAGGCTGCATTTTTTGGATTAAAACTGTTTTCTATGTGAATATATTTTAAAGTATAATTTATTCCTATGATGGCAAAGCTGAATTTTCAGAAGCCATTTTTACTCCAGTCTTCAGTGTCACATGATCCTTTAGAAATGATTCTAATATGCAGATTTGCTGCTCAAGAGAGATACAAATCTTTTAGTTTTTGCAGTCACTTTTGATCAATTTAATGCTTAATAAAAGTAATTGTTTCTTTTTTTTACTAAAATTTATATAACTTTAGTTAAGCAAAGTACTATTTTACTACCTGACGTTAAAACAATGCCATATCCATGTTTCTGGGAAGAACGTACGCCTGCGGTTCTCTGCCCTGAAAAACACACACTGACATAAGAAACAACTCTCTTACTGACCTTAGAGACAACCACCTGTGAGATTAACCTTATAATTTCAGACACTGCGAGCATGTGTACCGTGTCCCAGATCGGGAGTGCATAGCTGCCACTAAGGTGGAGGTGTGCGGTTGAAAAGCAGGCACGGCCTCATCTGTGTACATCCCTCCACTCTGCCTGTGATTCAGACCCACCATATCGGTCATCACCACCAGCCCTGTCTCCTACAATACAGTTACATAAACATATTAGCCTTTAATATCTAAAATAGAGGTTTATGTTTTTTGAAAAATGGGAGACGGTGATATTCTCACCGTAAAAGCAAAACGGGCATCTTTAGTGATGTCCCAGTGCCATGGAAACACAGAGGAACGTCGTCTTCGCGATGACAAGCCAGGCCACCAAAAATGTCCCTCATCTTTGGGTACCCCAAAAGCATCAGATACATCAAATTCAGCCAGTTCCTTGAAAACCTGCAAACCCATAAATCCAAGAAACTGTTAAGACCATTTCTGAGCTATTGGTGACATGTTTGAAGGTTCATATGGAAACCAACCTTCTCAGGAGTGAGCTGGAAGCCTGGTTTGAGAAGGTACATGCTTTTGTCCACAGAAGCTACACACACACATGAGCCAGTCTCTGCTCGGACCTTCATGCTGACTGGACTGCCCGGCATCGACTCGTTTGAGGACAAAGACACAGAGACCTAAGGACAAGAAACTCATGAGTTTGGAACAAGATGAAGGTGTGAACAATGAAAGAACTGTTGGTGAACTGTGCCTTTAATAAATTATAAACCAGATTATTAAGTAGTGAGCTTCAATCTAACCCACCTCATTTTCGAAACGGGGCTGCACAGGAAGCTGCAGACTGTCAGTCACCCCCTCTCCATTTTCCCGAACATAGTAGACCAGTAGGCGACTGAGGGGGGCCATAGCAGGAGTCACGTTGAAATGGAGAACCGATACGCAGCTGTCTCTTTCAGCCTGAGAAGAGGACACACCAGAGTCTGGGCAGACAGAGGACACAAAGATGGACAGACAAAAAATGGGGAGGAAAAAGAGGAAGAATAGTGCCTTTATGAGCTAAGTGTACGCTTCATTATTTCATTAATGTTTCAAAACATTGTGTCATGAAATAAGCAATATTATTCTCAGAACAATGTGCAGTACACAAAAGTGATGAATTAGAAATAAGGAAACATAAAGCATGAAGTATTTAAATTAAAAGTAACAACATCCACTACAATTTTATGAATTACCTAGTAGACAACAGTGTAAGTAAGGACCATTAGATTAAAGACAAAAACAAAGAAAATCAAGGTAAATATTTGTATTGTTTGTCATTTTGTCACAGTATGCCAAAAGAAAAGTGAAAATATAATTTAATTGTATTTAGGATATATAAAATTGTATCTGTAAAATCAGCCTTAGCAAGACAAAAGGATTCAGGGATTTAAAAAAATTTTTTAAAACGTAATTTAAAGCACAGAAAACAGTATCAAAAACAGTATTTTAAAAACAACGTATTTTATGACCAAAAGTGCCCATAAGTCACTAAATTGAAAAAAGCATATTGCTGTAATTGCAATTATACTGACCTGAGTCTCGTGGCGGTTTGGCGGTGGTGTGAATGTTTGTGTCAAAGGTGACTGTAGCTCTCTTTTCACGGAGGGCCATGCTCTTGGCATGTCTCTGACCCGACTGCACGATATTCCCACGAGAGGCGATCTCATAGTGCAAAGTGACGTTACAGGGACAGGTGGACTTCAAGGAGATCTCTGCTTCTTGTCCAATCTAGGCACAAACCGGTGCTTCCATGAATAAAGGTTGTTTGTCTTATCAAGCATCGCTAATTATATTGGCAGTGTATCTTACCACAAGAGGAGCACTGGGACTTAGGAGCTGGATGTGGCACTTGCTAGGAGAATACCAGCTACTGATGGACAGATAGTTGGGGAGATACTGGTCTCCTGCAGGCCTGCCATCAATGGCAGTCACTTTTGACTGCAAGAAAAAGAAAAGAAATGAACTGAATCTGAAAGTTAGAAACAGATGGTACTGTGACTTGGACTGTATTTGCTGCTACTTCTACCAAAATATTGGTGAAAAGCTATACAAAAACAATTAATAGTACTTCTCTTTCAGACTGCATTCCTATCTTTCACAAAGCATATTGCACCAAACTCCAGATTTACACAGATGCAAATGTGCATCTTTAGTGTTTACCTGAAACACGTCCTTCTCAATGATCAAACAAACCAAAATTTATGGTCAATAAAATCCAGGTTGTGATCAAAACTTCTAGTGTGAAAGTGACATTAGAGCTAGGGTATACAATTCTGTTCCTGGAGAGCCAGTGTCCTGCAGATCCAACCAGATCCAACACGTTTGCGTGAAGGTTTCTAGTGAGTCTTACGACCTTGATTAGTTGGTTCAGATGTGCTGGGGTTGGAGCTAAACTCGGCAGGATAGTGACCCTCCAGGAACAGGTTTGGACACCCCTACATTAGAGGAACCGTCCCAATGGCACTTGAGCAACCTGGGAGTCATGTGTCTTGCTGAACAATGGTACTACTTCATGCAACACCAGTGTCTGAAACTATAACTTTTCAGGAATTGAACCTACAATTACTAAATGAAAATTCTGTTTCATGTCACATGGACTACTTTGTCGATCATCTTGGTACTTTTCTGTGCCTTGACCATGGTAGTTCCCTTGCTGTCTATGGGAGGGTCAGAGAGCCTCTTAGTTTGGCTACCCTTCACCACCCCTAAAAGACGCATCCACAAAATCTCCAAATCCCTCCCACTGACCTCCAGCCAGACGTACTGGGCAGCTGTGGGGATGGAGGGAATCTCAAAAGTGGCCTTGCCATTGCGTGAGACCAGCTCACTAGTGTAGATGTTGTCCTTCGGGGTAAGTTCGGCCTTAACCCGCACTTGTACTCCTTCCGCTGGGCTCCCGTCAGGATAGGTCACCTCAATCTGGGGTCAGTGGTGAAAAAACGATCATTCCAAATTAGCATTGATTAGTAGAAAGGATAAAAGGAACATCTCATCTGTTTTCTACCAGAAGACTGATCCTCCTCTCACCATCCCTTTGTAGGGCAGACCAGGTTTGAACTGCTTGCGAGTATCTTTGGAATACTTGATGTCAATGAGCTGCTTGTGGACGGGCGTTGAATCATCAAACACGGTCTGCTGTCCACCATTTGATTAGTAGAAAGGATAAAAGGAACATCTCATCTGTTTTCTACCAGAAGACTAATCCTCCTCTCACCATCCCTTTGTAGGGCAGACCAGGTTTGAACTGCTTGCGAGTATCTTTGGAATACTTGATGTCAATGAGCTGCTTGTGGACGGGCGTTGAATCATCAAACATGGTCTGCTGTCCACCATCCACGCTGCTCACAGTCACCCACATGTTCACTGCACCTCGGAAATGGTCTGTAACCTCTAAGGGCATCATATCCTTCACGCAGAGCCTGAAAGTGGCTGAGCCTTTAATCTATGTAGAAGAAAATAAACTTGTTGCAGAGAATTGTTACTTACTTTTGATGTTACAAGGGCATATAGTGCTAAAAAGACTAACTTGGACTAGTTGGTTAACACTGGTTAGTTACTGGTCAATCTTGCCCCTGTCCAAATTGGCAATTTTTAATGTGGACTTGCAGTTTTGCCCATGCAGACCACAAGGAGTGGCTATGGACTACACCTTTGTGGAAACCACATGCCAGCAAAGTCTCCTTTTGCCGAGCTTGCACTGGTCTAGACATTACAGTGGACTACTACTCAACAGTCTACATGTCGTTACAAGTGTGAAATTAGAGGTGGACCGCAAAGGGCGAGGTTGGCATTTGGGATAGAGCGCTAGCAGACCAGTGCAGCCATGCTTGCAAATCTTTGCTGGTGAAGACGGTCAACTAAAGAAGTTGAGCAAGTTAAGGAACCTCATGGAGACAACAGCATGCAAAACAGAACATATGCAAGACTTTTCAGCAGAGAAATACTTTATCATGCACTCACCTCCATTGATTTCACCACTGAGTGGCCAACTTCATGTCTGTAGTAGCCTACGCCATTGACTGTCATATTAACTGTTAATTTGCCCGACACTGGCTTTCCAAAGGTGTACCTGGAAAAAGGCAGGGTGAGTAAGAAATTGAAGGCCATTGTAAAATGACTAGCTTAAGGTGTCAGGCAGGTTTTTGTCCTTTTACCTTGCCTTGACTGTGACCTCTTCACATGAGTTGAGGTCTCGAATGTAGGGAGGGGGCTCAATGATGAGCTCAAACCTGGGCATGACTGTTCATGAGAAAAGCAGACTAAAATCAATCATATTTATTGGTTTCTGTCCATTTCACTCTTACTGAATTGGACGTTTTTGTCAACAATAGCATTTTAGTTGACAATATGCAAAAAACAATTGTCCTTTGTTTTGAAACTGTCCTTGTTGTGAAAACCTGAGTTCCTTAAATGATAGCATATTATGGATCCATGCTTTAGAGAATGTTATTATTATTTCTATGTTTTAGAGACGATTTACTGTATTGTGTGGTTACATTTAATTGAACCAGTTCTTTAAAGGGGTCATATGATGCGATTTCAATTTTTCCTTTCTCTTTGGAGTGTTACAAGCTCTTGGTGCATAAAGAAGATCTGTGAAGTTGCAAAGACTAAAGTCTCAAATCCAAAGAGATATTCTTTATAAAAGTTAAGAGTCAACCACGCCCTCCTAAAACGCCTCGTTTAAACATGCCCCCACATATCTACGTCACAATGTGGGAAGATTTGCATAACGCCGCCCAAATGTTCACGCAAAGAAAGAAGGCATAACTTTTATTCTCGCGGTTGCCGACGCCGCCATGTTGTGGAGACGCCGTGTGTTTCGTTGTGAAAGCGAAAATTGGTTTGGCCTTCCAAAAGAGGACACAACAAGTACTGCAAGTACGTTTACATATTTAAAGAATTTGCCACTGATGATTCAAACGAGAGTTTTGAGCAGTGAAGAGTAGCGCTTGTTGTTTGTCGTTTCTCCGATCACAAATGCAGACATGGTTTTATGTTTACGCAGCACGATGCGATGTGCAACGCAACACGTAAAAAGACTGTACAAGTCATTATAATCCGTAATGTCCCCACTGGATGCAACAAACACTCCTTACCATACTTCTGCACTTCAAATGACTTGTTGTACGTGTGGCCTTGCATCTCCACAAAGACTAACCATTCGCCGAAGACTGGTTGGTCTGATAGTGGAAAGCTCATATTGACAATTCCTAATAGAGAACATATTATGGTGATCAAAGCTTATTACATATCATGGTGACAGTCACATAAACTAAAGTTGTACAGTGTGATTATGAATTGATTGCAACATTATTAAAGTATACAAAAGCCTGGTTGCACTTGAAGGAACACAATAGTAACAATTCTTACCACAACATACAGACTTCAGACCTTTCCAATGGACTATGCGGGATCCTCTGGGGTCCTAGGTAAACAAAGCGGTAATCTTAAACAGCATGTGGTAAAAAATAGTCACATTCTTGCTTATTTGCTTGCCTTAAATCCAGAGTCCACTTTACACTCATAAAAAGGCAGCAAAAAAAATCAAGCTTAAGCAAACATGTCTCAAATCCAATGATGCTTTCAAACAAACTGACCTTGCCCTGACTCAAAGGGTGAACACTCCAGGAGCCCGTCAATCAGGGCAAAACTACACACACCCCAACTGACATTTCCTCTGGCGAGAGCCAGAGGCCGAGCCACTTTACACTCATAAAAAGGCAGCAAAAAAATCAAGCTTTAGCAAACATGTCTCAAATCCAATGATGCTTTCAAACAAACTGACCTTGCCCTGACTCAAAGGGTGAACACTCCAGGAGTCCGTCAATCAGGGCAAAACTACACACACCCCAACTGACATTTCCTCTGGCGAGAGCCAGAGGCCGACAGTGCCAATCTAACATAAACATGAAACATCGCATACATAGCAAACATTTTTTCTGGTCCCCCTTTGGCCATTTGCACAGCTTTCAGAAGAATTTTCTGAAACTGAGCAACAGTGTTTGCCCCAGAGACGCTTCAAAGACCAAGCAGCATGTGGGAAAGAGATGGAAGCTAAGCACAGAGCAGTGGGGGGCAACGCCCCAGGAAGACTTGCTCCCTTTTATCTTCCTAGTCGCCCGCTAGCGTCTGCTCTAGGGTCAAACCCAACACCGGCGACCAGTTGTGAAGCTCTATAGCTGTGCAACATGGACCCTGCTGGGAAAGAAACACTCCAACCATGCTTCCCAACAAGAGCAGTGTCCACCCCACGGCCTCCACTCACCACTATGTAAGCTTCAATCTGTAAAACAAAACAAAGAAGTGATTAGAGGGATAAGGACGACAAACTGTATAACTACAGCTACTTTAACCTCCTCAAGATTTGAATCAATCCTGCATCTGAGAGAAGTTTTGCAGAATTTTGCCAGCGTGCAATCATTACCAGCCCAGTTTTCAAAAAGGATATTGTCCACACACTATAGCTGGAGCAACTTTTGGAGAAAAAAAAAGTCTCTAAGTGTCTCTGGTGAATGCGTTTCTGTAATTTGCGTTTTAGTTTGTACATGAAGTAGAGCTAAGATACCTATTGCGCGTTTCTAAAAAAATAAACTCCAAATAAACACTGCTAATGCTAAATAGGACAATGCTTCTCTAATACAAAGCATCATTTAATATATTAGCATGTATTTTCAGGACTTCACCTTTTCACTGGTTGGCCTTAGGTCTGGTGTGACAGCATATACATTTATAAGAACTAGAAGGGAGAGAGAAAAACATACAGTAATTCAAATTCAACTTCTTTCGCAAAGCTATTCATGACACTATTAGGCTATGTTTGGAACAGCATGCAGGAGGTACAGTGTGAAAAATAAGCACATTTTCTGTATGCACAGAATACTCAGATGACATCTGCCAAATTCTGAAATATGTAACAGACCATGCGATATAAAATATTGTGACCCACAGTGCAATGCACTTAACATAGCCTTTCATTTCTAGTGTGAGGAATGAATCAGATTCATTCATCAGGCCCAGTTTTTAAAAACATCTTTAACCAGAATGGCTTAAGATGTAATAAAAAATGCCAAATAACTATTAATTTAAAAGATAAAAACTGGAATTGTATGGAGGTCATGTGACAGCAATGTCACAATCTACTGTTTTGGAATGTTTAGTGCTGCATTATTTTTGGCATTTTTTAAAGCATTAGGACGTATACAGTGTGTATATAGTATGCTAGTAATCTAAACACAGCCAATATCAACAGCATTTAGACATTTATCAATACAAACAGAGTTATCATCATCAGCAACCCATTCCCATTTGGTGAAAGGAGAGAGACCTTTCTGCCGGGGCTTATAAACTGGCTTGTCGGTCTGGATGAAAACAGTTGTGCCTTTGCTGTCCACCGTCACAGTGGTGTGGTTGTGGAAGATGTAGCCACCCTCATTGAGCTGGCGGTTCCCCCAAACCTTCAGATGTGCCTGGCCTCTGAGATCTGACGGCACCTGGGAACATTGTGGTTATTAGGCATAAAGGTCTCATTGAGTGCAGATGCTACTTTAAAGGGTTAGTTCAACCAAAAATGGAAGTTCTGTCATTAATTACTCACCTTCATGTCGTTCCAAACCTGTAAGACCTTCGTTCATCTTCGGAACACAAATTAAGATATTTTTGATGAAATCTGAGAGCTTTCAGACCCTGCATAGACAGCAAAATAACCACCACGTTAAAGGCCAAGAAAGTTAGTAAGGACAATGTTAAAATAGTCCATATTAACTTCAGTCAGAATTCGACACACGTTCACGACACATGCGTGTTTTGCATTTTCTTTGCACACAAAAAATATTCTCGTAGCTTCATAAAATTAAGGATGAACCACTGATATCACATGGACTATTTCATCGATGTCCTTACTATCTTTCTGGGCCTTGAACGTGTCAGTTGTGTTTCAGTCTATGGAGGGTCAGAAAGCTCTTGGATTTCATCAAAAATATCTTAATTTGTGTTCAGAAGATGAAGGTCTTACGGGTTTGGAATGACATGAGGGTGAGTAATTAATGACAGAATCTTCATTTTTGGGTGAATCCCTTTAAGGACTATGAGCTAAAACTGGATTATGATTGGCTCACCTTTATTTTGATGGTGCCTTTATCTGAAATGAAAAAGAAATGACAGATTAAGTGAAATCTGCACAAGCACCAAGATTTCTGCATCAAAGCATGAATTTATAATGAAATAAAGGGCTTCACTGAACAAACCAGAAATGATGATCATTTATGTTTGGTGCCATATTTAATTTGACACAATTTATGGAAAAGAAGCTTAAATATTAGTATTGATGTTTAACTTGTTAACCATGGACAGTGATCTTTGGTGGGTCAAGATATTGCAAAAGGAGCTCTTGGTTGGTTTGTTTTTAATGCCATGCCAGTTTCTATAGCTATGAACATGGCAAAAACTATAGTTATTAAAATTTAAAATAGAAGCTAAATAACATATTTAAGACACAATAATTACAGATGTAAAAATTAACTTGATTAAAAACATTTTCAAGGGTAAGGGGAGCTATTAGCACCACAGCTGTTGTTGAGCATTACTTTTAGAATCTGTATTGAGCAATATTGAATTTATGTGAATATCCAACATCATTCTTACCTCGTACAGTGCCATGACTATGAGCCACAATCTCGCCCTTGACGCTGAGTTGCAGTTGTACTCGTGTGTCCTCTACTGCATTGAAGATGGTCACACTCACGGCCTCTTCCACACCGGCACAGAACACAGATGGCGCGGCAATCAGGTAACCTCTGTGAATCAAAGGAAGGAGAGCAACAGGTGTGTGTGTTTACATCACAAGACTCCTGGTACCAATTACGCTAACACTTTGTTTTGTCTAGAGCATACATCTGAATCGCACATCATAGGACACACAAATCAAACAAATAAGGATTCCCAACCTTACCACTTGGGAAAACATAAAACAAATATCAGAAGTTCAAACACAAACTGGCAAGTGTTTTGTGATTCTTTGTTGCCCATGTTGGGTGTTGTGAGAAAGGTGGAACCTTATGATTGATCTCGAAACAACAAATTTCATGACCAATAGTCAGTTTGTAAATTAGGGCGTAAGGTGAATATTCAGTGCCAAGGCTGATCACTACGGCCCCCGGCTACTCAATTTAGCCTACCAAAATATCTTCTAATATAACAAACTGCTCGTTGCTTAATTTACAATGAGGAGTTGACCACTACGAAAAGGGGCTCCAAAGGCACTTTGCAGGACCATGACTAGGGCTGTGTCTGAAAACGCTCCATACTCTTATATAGTGCACTATTTGAGGAAACAGCCATTTGTAGTGGACATTATCAAGTGCACTCATGCACTCCCATAATGCACTGCAATAATGAATGTGCAAATAATGTATGATCAACGGCTAGAGAATGGACTCTATGCAGAGACAGAGTCACTTCCGCATTTTTTTAGGGCGTGCATTTAATACCCCCCCCCCCCCAAACATAGACATTAAAATGCACTATTCGAACTTAAATTGTTGTAATTCATTAACGCTTTGGAATACAGAAAAATACAAATAAATGAAAGTATGAAAAAGTTACATACATATTTTACATCATAGGTTTTACTCTAAAATTGCTATAAAATTAAAGCAATATGTCTAAATAAGCAATGTTCCAAATTTTAAGTCGATAAAATAACTAGATTTTAATTAGGCGTTATATCAAAAACAGACACCAGGTGACACCCAATGGCCACTGAATTTTTTTATGCATTTTCCTGTCACAAATGTATTGCTTTTACAATATTACTTCTATCACAAAATACCAAATATGGAATCCAAAGACTGTATTTTGTCTAAATTATAAAAGGTTTTGATTGGTATTGTTTTTGATGTGGGACGGTGACAGTTAAGGTTAAACAGAAAGCACAGACAATGCAAAAGCGACATTATTTCTTGTGCACTCAGTGTTCAAATTCGCTTACTCATTTTCATTAACTTCTACAAGTGAACTATATTAGTGGACTAATGTAGGGAACAGTGAATGAGTGTATGGGGGAGATTTTGGACACGCTTGTTTTGCTGCAAATATTTTGAGCAAAAAAGACTTCAAAAAAGATGCTGAACAGCAACATTGCCTTTGAAAGGTGGAGTGCGCCACCTACAGTTCTGGAGTAATTGATTTTAGTTCAAACTGACAAATTAGTTTTGATCTCTGCAGTTTAGACCATTTTTTGGTGATTTGTTTAAATGTTTGGTGTGTTGGCTTTTACTCTTAAAAGAAAGAGACAGGGCTGCATAAAACCCAATTTTGGGGGTAAATGCAATTAAAACTAATAGGACTTTCTCAAAGACATGTAAAGACAAAGGTCAAGGCAATGTTGTCATACAATTAACCAACACTAACTTAATTCTGTAAGCGTTTTTCACCTCTTTGGAATCTAAGTTGTCTAGACTACTTCAGTAACAAATTTGGTTCCTGTGCCCTTAAATGATGAGAAAAGTTTGGAAGGTGACTCTCTGACCCATTACATGCCCAAATAAACCCAGGCAGCTCAGTGTCCTTGAGTTTAATAGCATGCCCGAGTGTGAGATATCAGGTGGTTGGCATTACGGTTCAGCGAGGCCAGAAGCAATTTAAGTCTCAAGGCATGAGAAAATCCCTTCCAAGGCATCTATGTGGAATTGACTGCATTTGATCCTCACCTCCCAATCTCACAATACTCTCATGTGTGCGGTGGGCATAAAACTATTCAGTGTTTACATGATAGCACTATCTTGTTGAAGGAAAGAACAGCTACTGGCTGACTCAAGAGAATGTAGCTCTTTGTCAGAGAGGGCAAGCTAGTTATTGACCTTTTTCTCTGGTGCTCGAAATACTTGGCACAACCACGTGTAACAGGTACGGACACTGGCATTGAGCTCTGCCCAGCCCTGGTATGAAGGATGAAATTCATGGACTTCTACAGTTCTCTTGGGTCAATTAACCCAACAAGATTCCTGTCAACCAATCTTTAAAGGGGTCATATGATGTTGCTAAAAATAACATTATTTTGTGTATTTGGTGTAATGAAATGTGTTTATGTGGTTTAAGTTTAAAAAAACACATTATTTTCCACATACTGTACATTATTGTTTCTCCTCTATGCCCCGCCGTTCTGAAACGCGTCGATTTTTACAAAGCTCATCAGTCTGAAAAGCGAGGTGTGCTGTGATTGGCCAGCTATCCAGTCCGTTGTGATTTGCCGAATACCTCAAGCGTGTGACGGAAATGTTACGCCCCTACCATACTTTGATGGCGTGTCCCACTGAGACAAAACCAATAAAACCAATTATAAATGAAGCATTTGTTGCATCCAGTAGGGACATAATTACTGATTATAATGACTTATACTGTCTTTTTATGCGTTGCATCGCGCCGCGTAAACATAAAACCATGTCTGCATTTGTGATCGGAGAAATGACAAACAACAAGCGCTAC
>NW_015505348.1:278937-318343 GCF_001515645.1 Sinocyclocheilus grahami | reverse complement strand
GACGTAGCTATGTGGGGGCGTGTTAGAATGAGCCGTTTTAGGTAGGCGTGGTTGACTCTTAACTTTTATAAAGAATATCTCTTTGGATTTGAGACTTTAGTCTTTGCAACTTTACAGATCTTCTTTATGCACCAAGAGCTTGTAACACTTCAAAGAGAAAGGACAAATTGAAATTGCATCATATGATCCCTTTAAGGGGTTTGAACAAGCTTCTTGTCAACTTATTGTTTGACGTTGGAGATAATTAAAGAAATCTGGTTCCAGTATCAATAAAAATTATCAAACTTGAGCAACAAAATTACTATCAATGTAACATCAATAACTTCCTCAAATAACTCCCTTTAAGGGGTTTGAACAAGCTTCTTGTCAACTTATTGTTTGACGTTGGAGATAATTAAAGAAATCTGGTTCCAGTATTAATAAAAATGATCAAACAAAATTACTATCAATGTAACATCAATAACTTCCTCAAATAACCCTAAAGTGAAAATGGTACTTGATAAGAAAAATGAACCCAGCGTCCTACAAAAGAATCACTGAAGAACCTTTATAAGTATAAAGACCATAGTCTTCTAATATACCCTTGGGAAAGTGAACTGGATTGTATTCTTGAGAAAATGAGGAGAAAAAATTGGGTTAAGCACATACATTTATCTCACTACAGCAGCATTAAAGCTGAAAAAATTAGCTTCTTGATCTTACCAACAGTGGGAAATCTGTGACTAAGACAATGAGATCAACTTTAAGTGCGTGTTATTTATGAAACATAACAATGACCTGTTTTGAAAGTACATCTCTTGGGAGTTTGTAAATAACATAATGTCAGCTGTACCACCCTTTACAAAAATGTACTGTACTATGGTAACCATAGTTTCTATCAAAATAACAGACACTACAGTTACAACAAAACTGTAGTATCTTGTCAAGTACATGAAAACGTCTTTGAAGAGGATCCCATATTAGTTAACCATGGTGTGTTACACTAGTAAATGCATTGACATTTTGGTAGCAATTATAGTTACCATAAACATTTGTAACGGAGTACATGTTATTTGCTAGTAACACCCACACACATCAGTTTATTTGTTGTTGCACAAGGAAACATTTCCACAGGCGAGCGACAAACTACAGAGGATGCCGTTATCACCTGGCTGATGTCTTTTCTAGACATGCATGCTTGAAATGAAAAAGCGGTTAGGTATCATTCATAAAAGAGAGCTACAAACATACTCACTGTCTTTCTTGTGAATGAACTCCACTCATTACACACAACATGAACACAGTCCACAGAGTCCAGGATTTGTGGTGGACATGTAACACTCTCATTTTGTCCCTCGTTTGTTTTGTGTTGAGTCTCTCCGGCGTGTATTCCACAAACATTCTTACAACTTCGAGTGCAAGTATCCACTGGAGGGAAGCACGAGTCTCCGCCGGTGCAGCGCGTGCAACGTTTTTATCCCAATTGCCAATGTTGCGTCCGTGCAACTGATTTTTTAACTCCTCTCCACACGTACAGACAATCCCTCTCGGCGTGCTGTATTTATCCGCCTTAGTTCCGATTGCTCATATTTCAACATTAAAACTTATCTCCATCCCCCCCACCCCACCCCTTGTGTTGCACGGTATTTAATGCACATCAGATCCAGTGAGCTGAGCTCCACAGGCTGTAATGTAACCAGGGCAGTCTGCTTTTGCCCCTTTGAACTCTCCAGGCTTTTGTCTCATTCAGTGGTGTGTCAGAACAAGTCTATAAAGCCCCTCTGAGCTAGTAGAGACAAGACTGCACTGTCCCTGCAACGCCGCCTGGAAGCTACACAGGTCCGGTTGAATGAGACCGAAAAGATCCGAATGCTTTTGTCGGTTAATGTTTAGCGACATGCATTAATTTAATGTAATTTAATGCATTAATTTAATGCATGTGAGCAATATAATTCATTTTAATTATGTAACCTAAATATGATTTAACTGAGCCGTTTCTGACATATTGACATAATAAAAGTATGGCTTTAAAATATAAAACTTCAACCTATTGTGAATTCATTTTGATATGGAAGCGCAATAAAGGTTTTAGCATAATATAGGACACGGGCGCCCCCTATTGGTCCTTTAGCACGAGACATTTCATATTAGCGTTACGCTGATAAAACGATATAAGAACGCTTTTATAAATTACAGTTTCATAATGTTTTTAATATACTGAATTAATTAAAAGCGGTATTTATAGAGAAATTGTAGAGAAAACATACATATTATGTATATATGAATACGAATATAAATGTAATATATATATATATATATATATGAATGAATGAATGAATGCATGAATGAATGAATGCATGAATGAATGAATGCATGAATGAATGAATGCATGAATGAATGAATGCATGAATGAATGAATGCATGAATGAATGAATGCATGAATGAATGAATGCATGAATGAATGAATGCATGAATGAATGAATGCATGAATGAATGAATGCATGAATGAATGAATGCATGAATGAATGAATGATGCATTTATATAGCGCTTTATTGTGTATTGTTGTACACCCAAAGCGCTTTACAATCATATGGGGGGTCTCTCCTCAACCACCACCAGTGTGCAGCATCCACTATATAGTAAAATACTATAAATATTTATATTTTTATATGATTTTAAGAAATTATGCCTCTATTTGCTTAGTCACAAGCCATAATACGTAAAAATGGAGGACCTCTAAGATCTTTTTAAAATTACGAACATTATATCAACCAATAAAAAGCAGTTACAATACAAAATAATGATAATAATAATAATAATAATAATAATAAAATTAAATATAACAATTATAATAACAAAACTAATAAATTACTAGACAGGGGTATACAATTAAACAAAACATATTACATACAAAGGAAAAGATTAAACCGCTTACAACTTTCAACTGTTTTTAAAGCCTTCTTATTACACGAGTTAGAAATAGTCCCAAAGTTATGCTGTAGGCTTATTTCATCAAGCAAAACATAAAACTGGCTTCTGACATGAGAATTTACATTTATGTATATACAATTTTGTTAATAAGATAAGGAGATTAAGTAAGTACAATTAGTTTTTCTGTAAAAGCACTTTTTTGAATGAACAAATTCAAGCAAAACATTTCCCCAAAGCAAAGAAAAATCTTTAGCAATATTCTCAATAACAAATCAGGAGAGATCGTTCCACAACAATGGCAGCGCCTAAATAAATGCACTATAGTGTCTGGGGGCTGTTTGCAAAAAGAACCGTTTGTATCAATATCTTTTTTATATTTCTTTAAGAAAATATTAACAGGATATAAACGATGGATAATTCGAAAGGACACTTCTTTCATCTTATTAGTAATTAAGTATCTGTTTGGAATAAGCCAAACTTTCCTCCAGGGAATATATATATAATCAGAGACAAAAGCATTCCAATAAACCGTAATATTTGGAATTGATACAAAATCATTAAGAAATAACAAAGGTATTGATTTATTAGAAGAAGAGGAAGAAAAGCACTGTTTGCCCACCACTGAAATAGTAGGATCTAAAGAAGGTAAAATAGAAGGATAGGGGGTCATTTGAAACAGTCTAATGACTCCAAATGGTATGGCATCAAAAACAATAGCAAATTCTTTAGCGGTAATGGGAATATTAAAACGACAAAGAGATTCTTTATCATTTAATAAGAGGCCATTTTCATTAAACAACTGATTTACGACGAGTAAGATATCTGCTTCAAACCAACGCTGGAGAAAATATAAATTTTTTATTAAAGATTTGACAGAACATATGCCAAGGAAAAGAGCCAGGGGATGACCAAACAATATACAGCAATTACAAATCAAAAGAGTAAGAGTAGAAAAATAAATAAATAAGTAAATGAGAAAAAAATAAGATAAATAAAATACACAGATCACACAACAAAAACGTACTCTTCCCTCAAAACACAAAATAATTATCAGATAAAAATGATACAAAAACACCAAAAAGTGAGCATACATTCAAAGCTGTAGTTGCCTTTTTGTTACAGGAGGAAGAATTTTAATATCTTCTTGAAAGTAAGAGAAGTGGGGGGTAACTTTCATAACCTTGCATTTGTGGATAAAATATTTTGCAAGTAAAATAAGTAAGTTGCAGAGAAAGTAAACAGGCCTCTTGAGTTTTGTCCCAGCACATTAGCATTGAGGTGACGTCACATTACGTTGTATTACGCGAACCCAAACAGGAAGTGAGTGCAACAGCAGCGTGCTGCGTGCTGCGTGCTGCGTGCTGCGTGCTGCGTGACTGACCGAAACATACACATGTTGCTGGTCTGAAGATTTATCTGCCAAGCTACGAAAACACCCAAAGCACAGTTACAGCAACATGGTAAGTTAGTTTGAACTCAGCTTGTATCATATAATCACATTTAGGAATATTAAATGAATAGAAATACAGTATATACAACGTAGCGAATTTGCTAAAGCTAGTCTATACAGAAGTAGAATTCGAATAGAATACGGTTGGTAACACTTTAGTATAAGGACCAATTCTCACTATTAACTGAAAAAAACAATACAAACCATCACAGACATTCTAATGGTTTCCACTACAAATACCATTAAAAATGGTTTCCTGTAGTGTGTTTTGGGACATATTCCATTAGGAATTAGTGGTTTTAACAAGCCACCAGTAGAAGCTGACCAGTTACCAGTAGAGACCAACAGGCACCATTACAATTCCCATTGTAACCAGTAAAACCATTACGAATTCCGTTGTTGTTGTTTTTCAGCAGGATAGTTGCTTATTAGCATGCCTATTATCAACATATTGGCTGTTTCTTACTTATAAAGCACATATCTGCCTGACCATATTCTACTTCTACATCCCTAATCCTACCCAATACCTAAACTTAACAACTAAGTTACCTTACTATTAATAAGCAGCAAATTAGGAGTTTATTGAGGCAAAAGACGTATTTAATGGTTTGTTAATAGAGAAAATTGGACCTTAAAATAAAGTGTGACCATAAAGTTACATATTAACATTTATTACATATACATAGTAATAAAGTGACTTATTAACAAAATAATAATAAATCATAAATACATTTATAATTGCATTTACAGTTATGTCACTAACAAAAAATTACCATGTTTTTGACTGTTTAATAATATTGTATACGTACAGCAGGGGATTCATATTCTTAGTCTTTTAGATGTTTGTGACTTCTGTGTCTATTCTGTTTTTTCTTTTTTAAAAGGCACCTACAGATTTAAAAAATTTGGTCAGAAGATTTTATGTACTTCAAGCTGAGCGTGTGGAGGCATACAAGCTATTTGAGGAGTCAGTATCTATCTATCTATCTATCTATCTATCTATCTATCTATCTATCTATCTATCTATCTATCTATCTGTCTGTCTGTCTGACTGTCTATCAGCTGTCTGTCTATCTATCTGTCTATCTGTCTGTCTGTCTATCATCTGTCTCTGTCTATCTATCTGTCTGTCTGTCTATATCTATCTATCTGTCTATCTATCTATCTATCTATCTATCTATCTATCTATCTATCTATCTATCTATCTATCTATCTATCTATCTATCTATCTATCTATCTATCTATCTATCTATCTATCTATCTATCTATCTATCTATCTATCTATCTATCTATCTATCTATCTATCTATCTATCTATCTATCTATCTATCTATCTATCTATCTATCTATCTATCTATCTATCTATCTATCTATCTATCTATCTATCTATCTATCTATCTATCTATCTGTCTGTCTATCATCTGTCTGTCTATCTATTTGTCTGTCTATCTGTCTATCTATCTATTTGTCTATCTGTCTGTCTGTCTATCATATGTCTGTCAGAGGTTATTTGAGGTAATACAGTTGTTGTTTTTTCTCAGGGGTCATGAGGCGTACTTAAGGACGGGGCCCCACTATGACTTCGAGCACTACAAACAGCTGGTACATGAGATAACGAAAGCATTCTGCGGCATTTCCAATGAGGTTCTGCAGATTAAAGAGCAACTGCACCAAGACTTCGACCGGCCCGACCTCTCCGAACACATTGACAAACTGCAGATTAAAGAGAAGGAGAAACTAGAGCTGGTGGGCAATGTATTGTTTTTAAAAAATGTTTGGCTGATACTACACAATACTGTACACAGATTTGATCTATTTTAGATCTATTTTGCTTTTCATTCCAAATTTGATAAAATAATGAGTGATTAAACACTGAAGCTGCAAATACTTCACGTTGATTCATCAGGTTGGAAATGAAAACTTGAGTGCATTGCATTATGGGATACAGCATTTCAGGCACTGCGCTGGGTCATTGAGATATTTTATAGGAATGTTAGGATGTGCACTGTCAAGCATATTTAGTTAGAAAGGTGATCAGTTAAACATTTCAGTCCTGCATAACTTAAATTAGCTTGTCAAATTATTTTATATATTCTGTATGCATAAGACTGAAACGGTATTGAACCAAATGTATCTGTTCTGTAATTGGTTACTGTATTCTTAATGTTTATCTATATTTATGACTTTGCAGACAGCTAAGTTACAGTTGGCCAAGCAGAATGCCCAGGATCACCCAGAAGATGAGGATTTCCAAGAGAAAGTCCGTGAGATCAAACAGGAGTAAGTGCAACTGTGTATATATATTTTGTATATATTTAAAATGGTTTTATTTAATATTAACCTGTAATTTATATTTAAAGGCATTATTTTATATATTATATTGATTAGTAATCATATGTAAAATTACATTTAATTATATAATTAATCAATATTAATGAATGAATGATGTGTGTGTGTGTGTACATTTTTTAAAATAGTATTAGAATCAACTATAAAAAATAGAAAGTATTTATTAATTATGCTTTAAATGTTTAACTGTTTGTTTCTTGCATATTTGTGACAATGTTAATTGATTAATAAAATAAATGAACAGGAGTAAGTGGAAGTTTTTCCTACACACCTGACAATGACAAGAAAATTGAGAAAAACTGCTTAGAACACAACTGTATTTTTTGCATATTTTTAAAATGTAATTTAGTATTAATTTGTCATTTATTTTAAGTAGCTTAATATATATATATATATATTAATAAGAATTATGTGTAATTTATTTTTATTTTAATGACTCAATATATATTGTATCACTGTAATTCATTACTTTTATATAGAATGTCATTTATATGTTATAGAATATTATTTAAATGTTCAGAAAGTATTTATTAATTAGGCTACACTCTATATTTATCACTGTATATATCACTGTTGTAATGTTTCATCCTGGTTTTGATGTACAGTACTTGGTATATCAGGTTAATGGTTAACACCTTTTGTTCTTCTAAACCTCCGAATGAAAAAACCCTTTCTGTTTCTCTCCATCTCTGTCAGTATCATAAAGAATGCAGCCGCTTTAAGTGAGATTCTGCAAGACTTCAAGTATGACTCAGAGGAGCCGGAGTGAGATTCAGTCAGTCTCAGGAGACAGAGATGGATTCAGATCCTCTATGAACTTACCTTTCTAATGAAGAGTCATCTAAGGTATCGATCGCTGTCTCAGGCGTTGCATAGACAGAGTGCATTGCTGCTGCTGATGCAGGCTTTGCAATGCATATTTTTATTAAAGAGAGTTTGGCATCTTTTTATTTCATTATTTTTTATACTTTCAGAATAGCTTATGACGTTTTGTTTGCTAAACCAACACAATTTTCATTTAAAGCATAGATCTGTTCATTCTGAATGTAAATAACGTTCATTATTATGTGCATAATAATAATATTCAGCAAAAGCTAATGTGTTACAATATATATGAGCATTCCTTAAATATTTTGAAGACATTTATACAAACAAAACTATTTATACATAATGATACAGTATTTACATGATGTTTTTGAACACAGAGGACTTATCAACTATAAAAAATAGAAAGTATTTATTAATTATGCTTTAAATGTTTAACTGTTTGTTTCTTGCATATTTGTGACAATGTTAATTGATTAATAAAATAAATGAACAGGAGTAAGTGGAAGTTTTTCCTACACACCTGACAATGACAAGAAAATTGAGAAAAACTGCTTAGAACACAACTGTATTTTTTGCATATTTTTAAAATGTAATTTAGTATTAATTTGTCATTTATTTTAAGTAGCTTAATATATATATATATATATTAATAAGAATTATGTGTAATTTATTTTTATTTTAATGACTCAATATATATTGTATCACTGTAATTCATTACTTTTATATAGAATGTCATTTATATGTTATAGAATATTATTTAAATGTTCAGAAAGTATTTATTAATTAGGCTACACTCTATATTTATCACTGTATATATCACTGTTGTAATGTTTCATCCTGGTTTTGATGTACAGTACTTGGTATATCAGGTTAATGGTTAACACCTTTTGTTCTTCTAAACCTCCGAATGAAAAAACCCTTTCTGTTTCTCTCCATCTCTGTCAGTATCATAAAGAATGCAGCCGCTTTAAGTGAGATTCTGCAAGACTTCAAGTATGACTCAGAGGAGCCGGAGTGAGATTCAGTCAGTCTCAGGAGACAGAGATGGATTCAGATCCTCTATGAACTTACCTTTCTAATGAAGAGTCATCTAAGGTATCGATCGCTGTCTCAGGCGTTGCATAGACAGAGTGCATTGCTGCTGCTGATGCAGGCTTTGCAATGCATATTTTTATTAAAGAGAGTTTGGCATCTTTTTATTTCATTATTTTTTATACTTTCAGAATAGCTTATGACGTTTTGTTTGCTAAACCAACACAATTTTCATTTAAAGCATAGATCTGTTCATTCTGAATGTAAATAACGTTCATTATTATGTGCATAATAATAATATTCAGCAAAAGCTAATGTGTTACAATATATATGAGCATTCCTTAAATATTTTGAAGACATTTATACAAACAAAACTATTTATACATAATGATACAGTATTTACATGATGTTTTTGAACACAGAGGACTTGCAAATTGCATTTCAAATACTAATTTAAACTTGTGTGTTTAACAATTAAAGGGACAGTACACTAAAATGAAAAGTCTGTCATTATTCACTCACCCTCATTTCATTCCAAATCTATATGAGTTTATTTCATATGTGAAAGCTTCAAACAGGACACAGAAGGACCATAAAGGGGTCCATGTGACTATATTCAGCCTTCTGAAGCCATATGATAGTTTTGTATAAGGTGAATTGGATCATTTAGTTAAATGAATTCAAGATTTGTGAATGAATTATTCAGATTGGCGCATTAACTGGAACTGCTAATTCATTCAAAAGATCTGGTTCCAAAGAACGATTCATTCAGAACATCACTAATTCTCTCATGAACTAGCTTTAGGACGGACGGCGTTAGCAAACTCTTGAGCAGCAACAACAGTACCATGTACTCCGCCATTGTTGTGTATGTTTGTTCGCGCTTGCCTTTAAAATCGACACGTACTGCGCATGTCTACATACCTAACACGTACTACGCACGCGCATGACGTCACCGTTTTCAAAGATTCCCGTTTTGGGTGTTTACACGGAAACGATAAAGGTGGCGTTTTCAAAAACTTGCACTTTGAAACCCTTTTTCAAAAATATGCGTTTTCAGTCCCCAAAACACAGTTGTCGTGTAAACGAACAGGCAAAACCTATAAAAAGTTTCCCGTTTTTGGCTGAAAACGATGTGTAAACAGCCACTCAATCCACTCATTGTGTGTCTGCGAATGTCAGCAAGATGTAAATGGGATGACAGGTCAATGAGAATGAGAAAGTCTCCTATTATCTTCTTTAATGAAATAAACGAAGTGAAGTGTGTCAGATGGATCAATTTTATGACTATTTTACAATGCTTTGGTTCATTTTGGAATTTGCATTAGTTTCCATAAAGAGTAACTAAGTATTGTAATTAGTTATTTTTCAAGGAGGAACGTAATATTGTGATACATTACTTTTGAAAGTAACTTTGTAAACATACGTTGTTTAAGTATGTGATACTCTCTAAAATGGCGCTATAGGGTGACGCGGAGGAGACGAATTGTTGAATAAAGTTGTTATTTTTGTTTTCTTTGCGCACAAAGAGTATTCTCGTAGCTTCGTAAAATTATGGTTGAACCACTGATGTCACATGGACTATTTTAATGATCTCCTTGCTACGTTTCTGAGCCTTGATCGTGTTAGGATCGTTGTTGTCTATGGGAGGGTCAGAGAGCTCTCGGATTTAATCAAAAATATCTTCATTAGTTTTCTGAAGATGAACAAAGGTCTTTCGGGTTTGGAACGACATGAGGGTGAGTAATTAATGACAGAACTTCCATTTTGGGGTGAACTAACCCTTTAAATTTCAATCTGTTTGTCCTGCAAAAAAATAATATGACTTCAGAAGATTTGGAATATAGTGTCAAATGGACAGTTTTATGATACCTTTACAGTACTTTTGTTCATTCTGAAGCTTGGCAACATCAGTCCTCGTTTACTTTTTTAGTAACTATCCCTTTAAGAGATTAATATTTAAATGCTCGTTTTTTGTTGTTGCTTACGGATTCTCACTCTTTGCAAATTAAATTTAGTTTGTAAAATCTGTCAGTTTTTGTCATTTTTCGATCCACTTGTTGAGTTGCAAAGGTCCTTTTTTTGGATGAAAGGTCAATAAGAATGAGAGAATCCCCCATTATCTCCTTTTTAAAAACATTTTATATTCTCTCTTTGTTTTAATGCCCTTATAAATAACATGTCTGAGACAAAAGCGCTTCCTTTGACGTATTTGATGGGGACTACAGCAGGAGGCAAACAGTAGATCATGTCGCCAAACGACAGGCTCCTTGCAGATCCCTTCGGAGAGTCTTGGCTCATCCAAATGAAAGTCCCAAGCACTGGAGAGTGATAAAAACCTTGTCGTCGCAGGCCCCCGCAAACTCTCCCAAGCCTTCTTTAGAGTTTCACTATGATTTACCGCTTTGTAGTACCTGAAAGGCAAGACAATGGCATTTACAAGTGAATGTGATGAGTTGATATATGGGGACAGAGAAGTGTAATTGGTACCAGCCATTCTTGTGGCAGTTACATCGTGTTCTTCAAAGGACAGTGTGACTAATGAAGCGACCTAAGTTTCCCAACAGTCGTCAGTGCCAAAGCAACAGTAACCACTGAATCGGTTCAGAGAGCGTGCAGCGGATGTCGGTTAGCGTTCGAGAACGCCACACAAGACTTCTTGGGCTCGGTTGGTTCGCAGCTGAAGCTTTGCCGTGCAGTCTAACCTAAAAGGAATTTATTAGCATTCCGGCTGATTACTTTGAGTGGCTGTTTCCTCTCTGTTGTGGTAACGTCTGAAGATTATATGATGCTTCACTATTAGTAAACGCAATCAAATGTGAGCCTATTGATCAAAAGAATAAACAGATCTTTTGGTTCTCTTTTTTGTGGGTCACATAAAACCGCAAAATGCTGCTTCTTTCTTCTTTTTACAGGCCCTATATCATGTGTGCCAACAGTAATGATTTGTTGTCTTGATATGTGTCGTATAAGAAGGTGCGTTTTGTCCTTACTGACCTGGTCGTGCGTTTTCTGGGCTTTCTGCAGCCAGACGCGCCATTGGTCGTAGAGTTTGATGCTGACGTCGGTACAGCCGTAAGAGTGTTTGCGCATCCAGCCGAAAAACTGCTTAAGCTCCTTTCGTAGCGTTGAGTTGTGCTCGGTGGGCTTTGAATCGCACGAGCCAATATGTGACCTGTCTGTTTGGGAAATGACAATGCATTAATGTGATATTAAATTCGAGTTTTTGGTGAGAAATTATACAAATCGTAACTGTAAATATTGGTGGCAAATTCAAACTTAAAATACTCAGTGTATAAATGTGACCATGCACCACAAAACCAGTCATAAGGGTCAATTTCTTGAAATTGAGATTTATACGACATCTGAAAGAATACATAAGGTTTTCATTGATGTATGGTTTGTTAGGATAGGACAATATTTGGCTGAGATACAACTATTTCAAAATCTGGAATCTGAGGGTGCAAAAAAAAAATCTAAATACTGACAAAATAGCCTTTAAATTTGTCCAAATGAAGTCCTTAGCAATGCATATTACTAATCAAAAATTAAGTTTTGATATATTTGATACAAAGCCGACCTCATACGTCATTCCCCCGGAACTGCTTCCCTTTACAACAGTGAGCGCAAGCTAGATTCAAGTGATTATTATGTTTTGAATATGGATATTTTTCTTACAAAAACGTATCGATTCTCTACAGGAGGCCTTTGTTTTTTTTTATGGATGGGCGCATTTTTATTCAAGTTCTTTTGGACTGAAGCAATGCAACACCCACTGAGTGGCATTAAACAGCTTGAAAGATCAAAGACAATTTTTAATATAACTCCGACTGGATTCGTCTGAAAGAAGAAAGTCACATTCACCTAGGATGCCCCTGGGGTGAGTAAAACTCAGCCTAATTTAAATTTTTGGGTAAACTAACCCTTTAAGGCTGCTATATATATATATATACTAGAACTGGGCAATTATACAAATGTATTTATTTATAGCCTTTTGACAGTATTCAGTATGGGATGCATGATATACCAGGAACATATCTGTTATCAAAATGAATATATATAATTCACTATATATAATATAATATGTATGAATTCACTTAAATTTTTTGGGATTTTAATTAGAAAAGACTACATAATGTTAATATTGGTCATTTATCAGCCAAAAAAAGAAAATAACCATCATCCTATCGATAACAGTCAGAATTTTTATATTGGCGAATCTCTAATTTTATATATATGTTTACCTACATACATTTTTTTATTTTAACATAATGTAATATATGAAAAGTAACAATTGTTTTACTGATGTGAGATGAATTGTTAAGTTTGGAAGAGTTTTTTAATATTAATTATATTATTATAGTTTTTAATAACATTTTAATAATTACATTTTTTATTGTTTTCTTTTTACTTTTGAGAAAATTTGGTTATGTGCTGTCATTTTATTAATTTTTGTTTTTAATATTTCTATTTAGCATTAGTTTTAGTCATTTTAGTACTTAAACTTAATTTACTTAAGTTTATTGCCAAAACTACATTTCTCTTTTTTTGTTTTTTGACTAATATTTACATTTTATTTTACTTCAGCTGTACTTCAATTAAAGAAAATGATATTTAATTGCTTTAGTTTTAGTTAGCAATAACAACACTATAGTTTGGAATTGATTTATTTCATGAATCGAACCATTTGAACTGATTCACGAAAATAAATTGAAATTACCAACAAAAAATAACTATTCTAACGCTTTCATAATGGTGAGACAAGGATTGTCAAACTAGTCTAATGACACACTGTTTATAGGTAACTTAAAGGCGATATCCACAACATTGCTGAAGTCACTAGCAATATTGTGTATAATGTGTAAGTACATTTGTATTCTTCCATTTTGAGTCTATCACCCAGCTCTATGCAGTACCCATTATTTGATTTTATTAAATTAGTGTCTACGTATTTTGAATGTGAATTATCAGATAAATGCATTTGTAAGACATTTGTTAAATTCAACCCCAGTTGACAACAGTTGCTTAAATGCTGCTGATTGTACAGTGTTGCCCTGAGCGATGTGCACATACCCATGAATAATAGGCTATTTACCAGCTCTCTGCTAATGAGCTCCAAAGCATTAAACACAGAATGCAGGAGGCAGAGCTCAGACTTGCCATAACTCATATTGCTTGGCATAAAACAGAGCTTAATAACATCCTCTCTTTAATGCAAGACATGTAACATAATTTCCTACGAACCGAATCTGTTTCCTCTAAGTTTCAGGTCGACCGCCCCTTTAATCTGAACATGCTCTAAAGACTTTTTTAAATTTATTAATCTAAAAAAAGCCCAAAGAATTCATCAATTGTCCCCTAAAGCGCTCTGACATTTTGCTGAAGTCTTTTGAATCTACTTGTGAGAGATCTCTATCAAGTAGCTTGATGTTTTTTCAGTGTTTACATATGGTTTGAATCTAATTAGCTTGTGATGCAGAAGCCTAATGTGAAGTAAAGGGACACTGCATTATTACGTTTTGATGAAACTTACCAATGCCAGGTGTCGACGCGGCGGTCGAGTGGCTCCAGTCGCTCCAAATACCTGCTTTCTTCGAGCCGTAGATGCCTATCGGGTTGCAGCGTACCTGGACGAAATACACTGTACCGGCCCTGAGACTCGCTAACCGACAAGACGTCTGGTTCCCAGCATCATCTATGACCTCATGAGAAATAGAAAATAAAAACTAAGACTAATCTAAGTATGTGCACCAGATATTATATTGGGGAAAGCTGTTCACCCAAAAATGTAAACTGTCTTTTTCTACCTTCATGTCATTTCAAACCTGTAAAAGTTATGCAGGTTTGGAAGAACATCGTAATAGTGGTCCATAGGACTAGTGCACTATATTCCAACCGTTCTGAAACCATACCACAGGTAAAGAAAGAGTGAAATTATAGCTGATAATCTTCCCCTCCAGTGAGATGTTAACTGCTGGATCCTTGCGTCAGTAAGTTGAATGTGAGAACTGGATTAGTCAGTTAATAAATGAATCATTCAATCAAAAAAGCTATCAAATGAGTTCAAAAGACTTAGAATATATATAGCACACAAGTCGTATGGACTACCTTTTTTGAGGTTAAGAAAGGAGTGGCCAGGAGATGTTCCACAGAACAAAGAAACTTACGTAGAATCACATGAGGCTGAATAAACATTAACAGAATGTTCATTTTGGGGTGAACTGTTCCTTTAAATTTTGCTCCTGGAGGGCCACTTTCCTGCATCATCTTAGAATTTAGCTCCAATATACCTGCTTGTAAGTTTCTAGTGATCTTGAAGACCTTTATTAGCTGGTTCAGTTGTGTTTAATTAGGACTAGAGCTAAACTGCTAGATGGTGGCCCTCCAGGATCAGGATTGGACACCCCTGCTCTTTTGGACTAAACCAGGGGTGGCAAATCCTGCTCTGTACTCTTGAAAATAAAGGTTCTTTATTGGTATCTATGGTTCCATGAAGAACCTTTAACATCTAGTGATGTTCACATTGAAGCCATTGAAGAACCGTTTTTGGTTTCCCAAAGAACCTTTCAGTGAACAGTGATTTTTTGTCTTAGTGTGAAGAACATTTTAAAAATCTAACAAACCTTTTTACATAAAAAAAAAAAAAAACCGTTTGTGGATTGTAAAGATTCCATGGACGTTAAAGGTTCTTCATGGAAATATCGATGCTAATAAAGAACCATTCTTTTTAAGAGTGAACTAAAAATGGTTCTTTTAAGAACTGTTCACTGAAAGGTTCTTTGGAAACCCAAAATGGTTCTTCTGTCATTGCTGTGAAGACCTTTTTTTGGGACCGTTGGCTGCATCCGAAAACTCTAAAATGCTGCCTTCGGAGGCAGCATTCCAAGGCAGGAAGGCATCAAGGCACATCTGAATCCAAATTCTGCTTCACTTCCTGTCATCTATAATTTATATATAGATGTATCCTTCGCTGCCTTTGATATCCAACAATCCTGTGCGTTCCATTCCGTGACGGTTAAGCTAAAAAATAAAGATGACGTCTGAAAGTTGCATTTGGTGGTCAGCTTATGTGTAAATGTATATTTCTGACTAACATTTTGGACTTTTTATGTTATTTCTAGCGAGAAATCAGTATTATAGTAATTAAATATCCGTTTAGTTATCACAAAAACTCGTTCTATTTTGTTGTAGATCATTAAACCGTTACGCTGCCTCAGAAGCCTGTCCGAAATCAGTTTCATGAGGTGCCTTCGTGCAAAAACGCTGCCTGCAAAGCCATTGCCTCATACGGCAGCGAGGCAGCAAGTCCGCTGCCTAAGTTTTCGGATGCAGCCTTTATTTTTAAGAGTGTTTAGCTCCAAAACCAATTAAACACCTGAACCAGCTAATCAAGGTTTTCAAGATTTCCAGACAGGTGTGTTGGGGCAGATTGGAGCCAAACTCTACAGGACATTGGCCCTCAAGGAGCAGGATTTGCACTCGCCTGGACTAAATCATTTCAGCCATACCTTCCATTCGTCGCTCTCCTCCACACGGTATCGTATCTGATACTTGGCCTGAAACAGGTAGTCTTTCAGGGCAGGAGGACTGCCCCAACGCACACTTAACTGATCTTCCAGATCTCCAACACGGCTCACAAGGACATCAGGAGGCGGATCTGTAGTCACTGAACGTAATATTTCACATTAACTAACACTGTATGAAAGGCATTTTCAGAGCTGTTGATTAAACCCAATAAAAGTTGGTAACTGTTAAACTATCCTTTCCTTCCTGCTTGTAATTGAATCACCCAACAAACCTTCATCGACACTCATTAGCTAGATGATATTTTGTCGTAACTACGGCAATCTCCCATTTCCATTGTTGTTTGAAATGGATGTGCTCCACTGCTACGTTTTTTAATCAAGCTTGCCTTTAGGGCAAAGCCAATCATGGAGAATTCCAGAGCTTATTGTTTCAGAAGATGAGGAAATGAGGCCTTAAAGATGTAGTAATGTAATATCTTCGCTTTTCTCAGCAAAAAAAATGCTGATTGATGGATGTAGTTTAATTGTGATTAATTCATTTAATGCATTGGTATGTCAAGTAAGTTATTTGATTTAAAATTTTAACCAATTGCCAACAGACTTTCAGCTGCCCATTGACCTTTAAAGTACTATTTTCACGAGTTGCCTTTTGGAAACATTTCAGCTGTTGGAAAGTGTTTTTACAGTCTGTAAAAATCTTTTCTCGCAGACGAGTGTGTGCGCACCATATGCGAGACGTTCAGATGGTTTTGTGCATTTATGTGCAAGTTAGTATGAAGTTATCCCAAGTCACCTTGATCTCAACCTCAATTTTTCCACCAAACTAGCATAATTTAGACTTACTTACCTACATCTAAAATGTCTAAGGTGATGACATCAGAAGCGGCAGAGCCGAGCTGATTGGATGCCTCCACCCAAACTTCATATGGTGTAAAAATGGCAAGGTCGCGAGGAACGTAGCATGTATACATCTGTCCTGTGTAGTCCTCACAGTCTTTCTCTTTACCGTACCATCTAGATGGTTATTAAAATGGAAGAGTTGCATACTAAAAGGGATTCTTGCAAAACAGTTGTCGGTATAAAGTTTTTTTGGTGTCAAAATCTCACTTTAGTTTGTACTTGAGGATGTATTTGGTGTTGATGAATGTCTCTCCTTGACTTCCCGGACTCCATCTGCAGCTGAGATCCTTGGTGTTTCGTGACCAACATGTCAGGTTGATAGGTTTCTCAGGGGGCGCTATATGTCAAATTCAAATAAAAAGAAGAGGACAGCATGAATATTCAAAAACACATGGCAAAAAAACAAGCTGGAAGTGTTCACAAACTCACAGCCAACATAAAGACATGATCCAGCCAACACTTCTCCATTGCTTCGGTGGCAAACCAGGTTGTCTCCTGACCGCTGCAAGGAGCCATTGAGTTGATGGAGTGTGACGCTGGATTCGGTCGGGCTAAGGACCTTATAAGTGTTTCTAGCCAAGCGTTTTCCATTCAGCGTCCAGTACAAGGATCTAGCTGTTATTTCCAGCTCGGTGCTAATGGTGCACACCGCAGTCAAACTCGAGCCGATATGAAGCACTGGATCCTGGGGGGATATGACAGCCAAGTCTGGGGGTCAGAAGAAGAGGAGACTTCATGATTCCAGCAATTTTTACAACTGGATTTATGACCGCAGTTGGAAAGGGCGCACAAGGTCATTTTTCAGCAACTTAAGTGGTTTTCCATCTTGTAAATATTCGTCTTGTGTGTCCGCAGAGCTCATATTTATTCATGTTTAAGACAAATGTTCAGAGGGAACGATGGCTGGATTGAAAGAGCTACTACTGGCCTTCGGGGAAACCGAGTGTTGATGCAGATCATTTCTGCTCCTGGTGGGAGGCAGACAAACTCTTTAACATGTGCCATTGGACACTAAGAAACACTGAAGTGTTGGGAAACAAGACTGAATAATTAATCTATAAACTATGGTACTGTACTTGTTAGGAAAGGCTTACCTTATTGGAAGCTTTTACTCCTTTAGCATTGTTTGGAAAAACTGACTAATGAATGAACAATTCTATTCACAATAATTTTCAATTATGTACTCAGTTTTCATCTCTTCTAGCGGAAGGATGCGTAACTTAATGAATTTGCTTTTTAAATAAATTAATTTGTATCCTTGATAATCTTGTCAGTCATGTAGTGACTGTTTCATAAAAGCAATAGTGCACTCCAAGACGAACTATTTGTCAGTAACACAACTTCTTTTACTTTAGGTTTTTCTGTTTATTAATACACAGTTATTATCATATTGTAGATCTATTTACATCTTAATATAGCATGTCTTTACACACTTTTGCATTAATTTCCATTAGTTTCTTCCATATGTAAGTTATTATTAGTGCTGTAAACTATTATAAGGTCGCCTTTAAACAGTATGAGAAGCTTTCAGAACATTTCTGTCATTGTTTTTTTTTTTCTTTTGAAGAAAGTCATGGCTAATGACAAGTTACCACAGTTCAAATGAATAAATCTTTCTTAACTATTGCATTTTACCGTAAACTAAGACGAATATGACCTCAAAATTGACACAAACGTGAGTAGAGATGAAAATGAAAACATAAACACCTCCAACAAGACCTTTAAATGAAGATGAGAAGTTTGTAGACATATTCTCAAATAACTTTACTTCGAAGTAAACTTCAAATACACTTGAAATTGTACTTACGTGCTGTGAGCGCATATGGAAGAAGCGCAACAAAAAACAACTTAATGACTAAAATTGCCATTTGTCTGCCGCGCGCCCTCTCAACTCGATTCTTATCATGCTGATGAGAATCCATTCTCCTTCACATAAATTGCTGAAAATGAAAAGCCTTAATCACCAGTAAAATCATTGCTGGTTCTGGAAAGCACCATTATGCGGAGAGGACGCTCAGATTTACCTTCACTCTCAAAATTGGAGAAGAATCAATATAGCGCACGCCTCAAAAGCTGAAAAAGTTGATTCTTCTGAAGCTCCTCCCATGTCTTACCACACAGCCACAAGTCATTATTAGTAGCGCATCTGCAGCCAGTGTTTTCTTTTCTTTTTTTGTATACTAAGTTGGCCACAACAGAAAATAATGGAATAAACCCTTTCCAAAAACCTTTTTGTACTGGTCGGCCGTTCCTCAAATAGTGTTTTTAATCTAAAATTGGTTCTGTAGCCAATACACACGATTAATTTTTGTCTACATCGCATAGTTTATAATGGTCTGTTTTGTGTAATGCAGCTCCACACCCAGTGCTACTTTACAACGAATTGTGTAATGCCTGAATAGTTTGGACACACTATAATTTAGAGATTATTTCATTCATTTCTCATAACCATAAATACATTTTTACTTTCTTTTTTTTCTATAAAAGTTAGGGTATGTGTTTTATTCCTGGTCACAGTTGTATTATTCAGTTTCAAACATTAAAGCACACATAAACACACACACACACACACATATATATATACATTTAGTCATTTAGCAGATGCTTTTATCCAAAGCGACTTACAAATGAGGACAATAGAAGCAATCAAAATCAGCAAAAGAGCAATGAAACGCAAGTGTTAATACAAGTCTCAGTTAGCTTAACGCAGTACACGTAGCAAGTTTTTTTTAAATAATATAATAAATAAAAAGAAAACAGACAGAATAGAAAAAGAATAGAGCAAGCTAGTGTTAGAGGCCTTTTTAGCTTTTGTTAATTGTAGAGTAAATGAAAAGAAAACAGATAGAATACAAAAAGATTAGAAAACAAGTGTTAGTTTTTTTTTTACAGTTCAAATGAATAAATCTTTCTTAACTATTGCATTTTACCGTAAACTAAGACGAATATGACCTCAAAATTGACACAAACGTGAGTAGAGATGAAAATGAAAACATAAACACCTCCAACAAGACCTTTAAATGAAGATGAGAAGTTTGTAGACATATTCTCAAATAACTTTACTTCGAAGTAAACTTCAAATACACTTGAAATTGTACTTACGTGCTGTGAGCGCATATGGAAGAAGCGCAACAAAAAACAACTTAATGACTAAAATTGCCATTTGTCTGCCGCGCGCCCTCTCAACTCGATTCTTATCATGCTGATGAGAATCCATTCTCCTTCACATAAATTGCTGAAAATGAAAAGCCTTAATCACCAGTAAAATCATTGCTGGTTCTGGAAAGCACCATTATGCGGAGAGGACGCTCAGATTTACCTTCACTCTCAAAATTGGAGAAGAATCAATATAGCGCACGCCTCAAAAGCTGAAAAAGTTGATTCTTCTGAAGCTCCTCCCATGTCTTACCACACAGCCACAAGTCATTATTAGTAGCGCATCTGCAGCCAGTGTTTTCTTTTCTTTTTTTGTATACTAAGCTTGCCACAACAGAAAATAATGAAACAAATCCTTCCCCAAATCCTTCCTTTTTGTATTTGTCTGCTGTTCCTCACGTAGGAACAGATGTAGGCTACATCTAAAGTTTGTTCTACAGCCAATACACACGATTAATTTTTGTCTACATCGCATAGTTTATAATGGTCTGTTTTGTGTAATGCAGCTCCACACCCAGTGCTACTTTACAACGAATTGTGTAATGCCTGAATAGTTTGGACACACTATAATTTAGAGATTATTTCATTCATTTCTCATAACCATAAATACATTTTTACTTTCTTTTTTTTCTATAAAAGTTAGGGTATGTGTTTTATTCCTGGTCACAGTTGTATTATTCAGTTTCAAACATTAAAGCACACATAAACACACACACACACACACACATATATATATATATACATTTAGTCATTTAGCAGATGCTTTTATCCAAAGCGACTTACAAATGAGGACAATAGAAGCAATCAAAATCAGCAAAAGAGCAATGAAACGCAAGTGTTAATACAAGTCTCAGTTAGCTTAACGCAGTACACGTAGCAAGTTTTTTTTAAATAATATAATAAATAAAAAGAAAACAGACAGAATAGAAAAAGAATAGAGCAAGCTAGTGTTAGAGGCCTTTTTAGCTTTTGTTAATTGTAGAGTAAATGAAAAGAAAACAGATAGAATACAAAAAGATTAGAAAAGCTAGTGTTAGTAGATTTTTTAAGAAAACAAGCAGTAAATGAATAGAGTGCAAGTCTAAAAGGGAAAAGTAAGAAGAAAAAAAAAGATTTAGAATAGAGAGTGCCAGAGTTAGAGGGTCAAATGAAGATGGAAGATATGTGTTTTTAGCCGATTCTTGAAGATGGTTAAGGACTCAGCTGCTGGGATTGAGTTGGGCAGGTTGTTCCACCAGGAGGGAACAGTTCATTTAAAAGTCCGTGAAAGTGAGTTTGTGCCTCTTTGAGATGGCACAATACAGTGTCGTTCACTTGCAGAACGCAAGCTTCTAGAGGGCACATAACTCTGAAGTAATGAATTTAGGTAAAGGGGCGGTGCAAATTGATAAACAGAGGTGTGAAGTGCATTCTTTTTGGCTCATTAAAAATTAATCTTGCTTGTTAATGGTAAAGGTTTGATAGAAATGGCTGGAAGACCAGCCGAGAGAGCATTGGAATAGTCCAGCCTGGACAGAACAAGAGCTTGAACAAGGAGTTGTGAAGCATGTTCCGAAAGAAAGTGCCTGATCTTCTTTCAATTACGTTCGTTTAGCTTGTATATAATCATGTGAAGGAATTGTTCTTTAAAAATATAGTTAGAAACTGAGATCCTTCTTTTCCTTGCAGCCTGCATCACTTCGCACTAGAGGTGGTTCATCTTTTGGGACGAGAACTGATTTGAACGATTCTTAAATGCCCTTAAAAACAATGAGTTAATTTGATATCAACAGAACAGATATAACAATTACGATATGTTTCAATTTAATTATTGCAGAAGGTGTGTTTAAATGACTTCTCACATACTTTATAGAGACTTTAAAATGCCACTTTCATTCATTCATTTTTATAGAATACTACCAAAGCTCATAATGAAACGAATCGTAATTTATTTAGGTTTCGTTAGCAGCTTATGGCTAACTACCTCAAATTATGATTAGCGTGTAGCTCGCTAAGCTACAGTTTCAGTTTCTTTCACCTTCAAATTAAAATGTCCCATATTTCACTGCATTTCAAGCACAGAAATTTGATGGTACTGTACTGTTACTGTTACAGTAACAGTAAACGTGACCGCATCTTGAAGGGATAGTTCACCCAAAAATGAAAATTACTCCATGATTTACTCCTCCTCAAGCCATCCTAGGAGTATATATCTTTCTTCTTTCAGATGAATACAATCGGAGTTATATTAAAAATGTCCTGACTTTTCCAAGCTTTATAATGGCAGTGAATGGCTGTTGAGAATTTAAAGTCTAATAAAGTGCATCCATCCATCATAAAAAGTGCTCCACGTGGCTCCGGGGAGTTAATAAAGGTCTTCTGAAGCGAATTGATGTGTTTGCTGGAGCAGGAGGCGTGCAGCACGGGGTGTGCCAGCCAACCCGCTGAGCCGGAGATCAAACGGAGGAAGGTACGACTCTCTGTTGTTTCCTTTTGGGGTTGCAGTGATGTTTTGACATCTCTATCAAACTCCATTAAATTGCTCTTGGCTTGATCTGCAGCTCAAGGCCCTGACCAACCGGCCCAAGCCCATCTCCGTTATGGATGCCGTGTCTAGCTGGTGCAATGACATCGTCAGTTCCGCCCAGAGCTTCATTTCTTCCACCTGGACTTTCTACCTGCAGGCTGATGATGGGAAGGTTGTTGTGTTTCAGGTTTGTCCATCGGCGTCTCTGCGTTCTGAGTAAACCGCAACTGTGGTTCTCAACTAATTTTGCTTTAAACAGTGACAAAACTTTTGTTCAGTTTTGTTAAATAAACAATTTTGTTACCTAATATCCTGAAAACATTTATAGTTCTACCATGAACTGCACAAAATGTCCCCCTGTGTTATTTTAGTATTATTTATATACTACAGTATTTATTAATATTTAGAATTAGCTTTTTTTTCAGTTTTCATTTGAATTAGTTTTAGTAATTGAATTAGTAATTTTATGTAATCGGTTTCAGTTTTGTTTTTAATTTAGCTTTTTTATTTCAGTTTTTGTTTTGGTACTTCAAATTATTTTGTCAGTTATTCACCAAGGCAACATTTCTAATTTTCATTAAAGGGGTCATATGATGCTGCTAAAAAGAACATTATTTTGTGTATTTGGTGTAGTAAAATGTGTTTATGCGGTTTAAGGTTAAAAAAACACATTATTTTCCACATACTGTACATTATTGGTTCTCCTCTATGCCCCGCCTTTCTGAAAAGCGTCGATTTTTACAAAGCTCATCGGTCTGAAAAGCGAGGTGTGCTCTGATTGGCCAGCTATCCAGTGCGTTGTGATTGGCCGAATACTTCAAGCGTGTGACGGAAATGTTACGCCCTTACCATACTGTGATGCCGTGTCCCGGCGCGACGAGACAAAAACATTAAATCCCATTATAAACGAGGCATTCGTTGCATCCAGTGGGGACATAATTACGGATTATAATGATTTATACTGTCTTTTTACCCGTTGCGTTGCATCGCGCCGCGTAAACATAAAACCATGTCTGCATTTGTGATCGGAGAAATGACAAACAACAAGCGCTACTCTACACTGCTCAAAACTCACGTTTGAATCATCAGTGGCAAATTCTTTAAATATGAAAAACGTACTTACCAGCTGTGAGTCAGAACAGCCGGCATTGTAGTCTACTCTACCAGGATCAGGAAACAGTCCTCCATAAAATGTGCTGCACACATCTGAATATTTGGGTTGAAGTGTTCTGGAACAGTGTTGTAAATACAACTTAACCACTGATTTCTAGTCGTGTCCTCTTTTGGATGACCAAACAAAGTAATTTTTCTGTGTATTATTTGAGCTGCTGTTTAAATAATTTTTACAGTAGTTTAGGTTTGTTGTAAAATTGGATATAACTTTACACAAAAGGTTAGTAAGCGTTTTTCAACACTAAAATCATGTTAACTGGCATATTGTTTACGTCTTGTGGTTGTACTAGTGAAACAGTGTTTTAACATTTACAGATTGGCCCCATTCACTTCCATAAGTACCTCTGTAACCCAGATATTTGTTTTTTTTATTCAAATAAAAAAGACACACAAAAATCCCCCAGATATATGCTATGAGCTGCAGCCTAGTTTCACATCAGTACCAGGTGGACATTTGACATTGGTTACGCTGCAGTCTGAGCTTGTTTGTCTGTTCTGTCCAGGGTTTTGATGAGTCCCTCAGAGGTAATCAACAGGAATCAGACTATTTCCTCTGAGCTGAAGGGTAAACACGACTCGGTTGCTGAATAGCCACTGATTGGTGCGATGGATTTTTGTTTGGAAGGAGGTCGGCCATCTTGTTTAAATTCTGGACTAGTTCAATGTGGATGGCTGCTACATGCGAAAAGATGAGTTTGGAGAAAGCAAGCAAATACCTAATAAGGGAAATGGGATTGTTTACTATGAAGTCAACAATCTCGGCCTCGTCTTCTTGGCAGTCTCGTAAGCTGCATTGATCACCTTTGGCGAGTTCTGCAGTAATGCGTGACAGATGCACATCAGACCGCTTTCACTAATGGCAAGATTCCATTGGTCTGTGGCCAGTCAACATTAACTTCCTCAGATGTTCATTTTTCCCCCTTTGATTCTCATCCCTTGCGGACATCTGGATTCAATATTTTTGACAGCATCCCTTTCAATTAACGCAACTGCGAGATTCGAGCTTTTCGCAGAGCTAAATTGCCCATACTATGTGGCATTTCATGACTTCATGTTTTCCCATGTTTGTTTATGTAAAGAATTTGAATTCTGTACTCAGAATGTATAACTGTGCTACAGCTCTCGGCCTGTGGTTTGAAATGTAGTTTTTTGTTAGTACAACATGACAACACTCTTGAGCAAAATACGTAAGCTAACATGTAGTGCAATCTATGCAGTAATATAGTTAATTTCTTTCATTTCATACATACTGTATACTAATTTAATTAAATGTTTTTTTAGTTTTTGAAGAGTGAGCATGTGCGAATGTGCTCTAGCACCACGATTGAATCAAACATCTGAAATAAAGCAAAACATAGCGAATTAGTGAAATAATGAGTGAATTAGACCTCAGATGCCATGTTCGTTATTTACAGCAATAATCTGACAAGAATTTGATCTCAAACCAGAAGTTAATCTCCGGTGAGAAGTGATGAACGCGTAAGCGCAGAGGAGAGAGCAAAAGAAAACACTGGTCACAAATTAGAAGTACAAAATGAGGATTTGTTAAGAAAAAGAGGAGACTGGGTTTCCTTTGCTGTTAACAAAACTTGGTTTTCGCGAGACTAGCATATTCTCACCAGAATTTACACTACACTTAAATCCTATGTCATCCTACGTCATCCACTGGAACACCACTCTCATGAACGTGGGTATGACAGTTAGCGGAAGCTAAGAGATTACGGTTTATAAAGTTTTAAATATGCATATTTTTCTTACACAAACTCATCGCTTCACTTCAGAAGGCCTTTATTAACCCCTGGAGCCATATGGAGTATACTTTAGGATGGATGGATGCACTTTTTTAGGCTTCAAAATCTTGACCGCCATTCACTGCCATTATAAATCTTGAAAGAGCCAGGACATTTTTTAATATAACTCCGATTGTATTTGTCTGAAAGAATAAAGTCTTATACACCAAGGATGGTTTGAGGGTGAGTAAATCATGGGGTAATTTTCATTTTGGGGTTAACTACCCCTTTAAGCAGCGAGTTACGCTGTTGTACATGAAACACAACCTTGAATGATTTGTTCATTAATCCAACTTATTTAGTTCTCAAGATCAATATAGTGCACGTCTTACGAAAGACTTTTGATACTTTTACCCTTTTTGATGCTTGAAAGCTTCACTCCCTGTAATTGCTGTAATTAACTGTAATTGCATAAAAAAGCACACAGAAAACAGACTTCAGATTTTCTCCCCGCAGAAAAAAGTCATATGGGTTTAGAACATGACGAGGGTGAGTAAATGATGACAGGATTTTCATTTTGTCTGAACTATTCCTTTAATCTTTAGAAATTAAGATTGGACACACCAGTCAGTTATACATCTGTAAAAAGTACAATCCCAATGTACTCCGTATGCGTCCAGTTACAGACTATTAGACTGTAGGAATAACATGACACTCCAAACAGTTCCTTGCGTTCTTGTCTACCACGGCTTGACATGAAAAACCATGTGTGTTTGCCTCTCTGTGGTCATTTCGAAGGTTCATATGAGCCTCCCTAGAGAGGTTATCTCAGAGGTCCGCTCTGCTGAGCCCGATTTAGAAGAACTCAGTGGAAGAGAGCAAAAATCTCTCTTTAATAAGATCTCAAGGGGGAACTAAAGAAACAAAGTCTGAAAAAACATGTACTAATTTACACATACAGGGCGAGATGGAGGGGCAGAATGGGACACATCTAGTCGTAGACTAATAAGGCAGATTTCAAATCACATCCTTTGGATCCTGCTTGAAAGTGGCCGCTTAAAAGCTCTTATTCAAGTCAAGTAGTCCCCTCGCTCTTGTCAGAGTTGGCGTCTAGCACTCGATTTGACCAGCATGGCTTAGCGCCGCCAGGCAGCCATGTAATTGGGAGTGGAAAGAGGGACTCTGTTAACACGATGTTCCTGCATGGTTTCTCAAGCTGGAAGCAGCTGACTAGCTTTTAAGGATTCTTGAAGGGGTAAAACCAAAATGTTGACTTATCCGTCTTATGCCATGTCCTTACTGGGTGCAGCTTGACAACAATTGAGTGGGTAGTAGTAAGTCTGTTAGAGCACTAATGCTGTGCGAAGTGGCAACATCACAGCCAATTAGACAATATTTGGTGTTTATTAAACAGGCAGATTGGACCAATGAGATTCCACTGTGGGTGTGGCTACCAAGTGCAACACAAACAAAAAAGTAAACAAATATATATATTCCTGTATGCTGCTTGCCAAGGTTGTTGAGAACACAGTTGTAGGTTATAAAATTAGTTAAAAATCTAAGAAATACTTTTATAATATAAAATGTAAAAATAAATAAAAGACTTGCACATGATCCTTCAGAAATCATTCTAATATCTAATACCATTCTAATTTCTTTAGGAAAAAAGAAACAGCAGTGTATATACCTCAGATTTTATTTGAACATAAATTAAGTTTTGTTAAACTTTTTCATGATTTCAGATCGACTAAACAACATCACTCTTACCATGCAAACATATAGGCAGTAATGACCCAGTTTCATAAAAGATTGCAAATGACATCAAATTTCAGCTCATTCTAGCTGTGATGCAGGCGCAAGCAGGAGCTGCATTAGCAGCTAGTTTTTGCTCATATTTTTTAAATGTGCCCTCGACGTTATTATAATTAACTGTGCTATTCATCATCTGTATGTTTGTAAATTGTATTTCTGCTTTGCCGCTCAGTGCATGATTGTGTTGAAATCCTCACCACAACAAAACGGTCACATACCCAACCGTTTCATTCAGAAGCCTTTCTGCTGAGTAAATCCCATAATGCTGTTTGCTGCCCTTGACATTGTGTTTGTTGATTCTCCCAGAGCCAGCCAGAGATTGAGTACTCCTTGCCTGAGTTACAAGCCCCACGCTCCAACGTGGTCGACAAACCTTGGCCCCAAGTCAACTCCCACACACAGCGGCCACATACTGGTAAGAGTGACCGCTTTCACCCCAGATGGCTGCTGACAGCTTTCTTTTTTTCCTCTGAAAGCTCATTTAAGTGGAGCCAAGAACCAGAGCTTGAGCTTGAGCTTGAGCTTTGACTTTCATTTACGACACATCCGGCGCCGCGCCGCTGTAGTTTGTCCGAAGCTGGAGGGTCATAAAATCAATGTCCACATGCTGAAAGTGCTGCCTCTTCATCCTTCCAGGAGGGCGGTCACATGGGGAGAGGAATGCGGCAAAACCTGGGGCGAAAGCAAAGCATGTCAACCAACATGCCGAGGACCCAGCTGCTGAGCACGACTTCCTGGGCTGCATGTCAAGGTGAAAGGGACTTTTTTTCAGTCAGGACATGTTTAACCCTCGTATGGATCCCCCACATCCATACGTATGGATGTTATCTGTTAAACCCACGTGAGCGGTGTTACTGTCAATCTTGGCAGGACGCTCTTGTAAGAGAGATTTTTAATCCCATGTGCTTCTTTTCCTAGTAAAATAACGGTTAAATAAAAAATGTAATATATAAAATATATAATACATATATACAGTATATATATATATATATATATATATATACGAAGACTTCAGATGCAAAAATGTCACAAGCTTTTTTTTAATGAAATGTTTAGGTTTAGTAATTTCACTGGCAATGAAAAAGTTATTAGTCAGTTATTGAATGCCTTATTTTCAAAAAAAGTTTTCTGTAATTTGTAGAAATTATATTTACATATACAGTGGGTACGGAAAGTATTCAGACCCCTCTAAATTTTTCACTCTTTGTTATATTGCAGCCATTTGCTAAAATCATTTAAGTTAATTTTTTTTCCTCATTAATGTACACACAGCACCCCATATTGACAGAAAAACACAGAATTGTTGACATTTTTGCAGATTTATTAAAAAAGAAAAACTGAAATATCACATGGAATTTGTTAATATTTTATAGTTTTCTTAAATTGTGTATATAAACAATAACATTAGTAATTTATAACGATTTTGTTGTGTGTGTGTGTGTGTGTGTGTATATATATATTGATTTAATTTTTACATTTAACTTCCATATTTTAATATATTTTATATAATAAAATATTTACATATTTAACATACATATAATTTATTTGTAAATATATTTAAATATATACATTTTTAAATATATAACTTTCTAATACATGTAATTTTGTTTTATGTATTTTTATAAATAATGTATATATTTTAATATTTTTTAAATTAATTTGTATATATTATATTTAAACTGTAAAATATTACAGTTTAAATATTTTACACATACATGTTACAAATATAAATAAATACATTTAAATATTTTTAAATGTATATAATTTATATATTTGCACACACACACACACATATATATATATATAAACTGCAACTATATACACTAATATACACTTTTTTTAAAGTGTCATAATTTCTACAATATTCTTTCAATATGTAACTTCTTCCCACGTATATTTCCCCTAGGCGCTCAGGACTGCCGCGTTGGATTTTAGCAGCTTGTCTCTTCCTGTCTATCATGGTGATGCTGTGGCTGAGCTGTGCCAGTCTGGTCACGGCACCCGAGCAGCACGTCAAGACCCAGGTACCCGTTCATTCATCAAACAAACACTACCAAAGAAATACAAGCCAGACAAGGAGAGACTATTTCTTTAAATGGATGAATTGGAGCAGAGGAGAAGCAGCCAACAAGTATCCAGCATATATATGAACTTCTTCAAAAACGTGGCTACTTGAAAGAAGCTCTAATATAGTTTTGAGGCATTACAAATACAATTTATTATTATTATTTTGAATACATAATTTGGCAAGTTAAATGTTGATAATCAATGTTGTATCTACAGCTTAGCATCAACGGAGATAAAGAGTTCATGGTTGACACCCAGAAGGTCAACCCCTATCACTTGATGCCAGTGATCGCAATGACAATCGCCCAATCGGAGGAGAGCAAGGAGGCGGGGCCGCTTCCGGTCAAGGTTGACCTCAGCAAAACATCTCTGTAAAAGCACTGAAGAGGTCGATACTTTTGACGACTAGGGTTCAACACATCTCCAGAGCTATTTCTCGCAATTTAAGGGGAAGTTACATTGTTTTTCTATATATAAAAAAAACATGCATGATGACATTTATTATATCGTTTACGACGTACGTCCTGTCTGAATACTAGTCTCCTCACTGAATTTACAAAACCTCTTGGAATTGTAGTATAGGTGCTTGTTCACATAATGTACTAACGCATTTTTGCCTATAATGTATACATACACTAGAGCTCATGAAGAACTTCGCAACAAGTTTCTTATCGCTGTTGTGATACGTTCTTATCGAATTCCTAAAAAAACGCACTGTATAAACACAGGGGCTCAGATGGTAGATTGCACCACAACCTCAAAAGAAGAGCAGGGTTATTTGTCAAGCTTTGGCGTTTAGATACTACAGCGAACGTTTAGTTTTACTATGAATACTTTCAAAGCGCCCCTCCCCGTTATTAATTAGCATCACATTTGAACTGGAAGATAAGCTTTGAAGGTAATCTGTCAGAGAGAGAGTCGCACTTGTAGATTCTCACTTTGATGTGAAACGAGCAACGGAAAAATCAAACGCAGCCAATTAGTGTAACAACATTTACAAAACATGAATGCGTCCATTGAACTGATATGTAATCAAACTGACAAGGACTCTTAATTACTTCACAGATTGTGAATGCTGTAGTTTGAAGAGTTAAATTAGGTTTTTAGGATATAGTTCAATTTAAAAAACAGTCTTTATAGGCTTTCGGATGTTTTGTATGCAAGTAGGTATTGAGGGAGATTTTCATATGCATAATTATGCATCCATAATAAGCCTGACTAAACTACTCACATTCATGTCAAGGAAGCATGATGTGTATTTATTTATGTATTTATTCAAAGCTTAAAGCATAGGCCTGTAGTCTTTCATCTCTCATTTAGCTCCTTTTAGATTTTATGAGATCCTTTAGGTAAGGGATCCTCAAATCTGGCCCACGAGATCCACTTTCCTGCAGAGTTTAGCTCTAACCCTAATCAAACACACCTGAGCATGCTAATCAGTGTCTTCAGGATCATTAGAAAATCACAGGTAGGGGAGTTTGTGTAGGGTTGGAGCTAAACTCTGCAGCGCATTGGCCCTCCCGGGCAAGATTTGAGGAACCCTGCTTTAGATCCTTTAGAGGCGTACTTGTAAATTTATTCCCAACGTAAACCGTTATAGAGAGGAAAAATGCTTGCTGTTCAGACCGAATGTGAATTGTTGTTCCAAAGCCCTTCCCCTTATATTCTTCATCTCTGCCCGAAAAAGCGATGGGGTGGAGTTGGGGCGGGTTTTGAATGCCTAGCACCAAGCTTTGACAAATATCTTTTGTAACTAGACTGTAGAATTGACAGGCTTTCCTTGCACTATTTGTCTTGTGCTGCTATTTTTCCCCATTTAAGCCCAGCCACAGTGCATGCTAGTACGCTATGAGTATGAGACGTTGAATATATCGTCCCATCTGTTTTGGAAACAAACTGCTGTACGCTTGTGATCTTTGTGTTTTTGCTTAATGTTCAGTAGGCATTGTAATTATGACCATAGATTACTAAGAAGCCAAGAGGTGGGATACCTTAATAAGCCATTTAATATTTACTGGTTCATCATTACTGTATGAAATACAAGTCAGTAATATCTTTTGTTTCTCTCTTTTGAACAGTTTCCCATAAGATACTCCATAATATCAGGCGAATAAAGTGTTTTCATGTTGTAATTAAGCTGGTGTGGGGCAAGTTCCTGTTCAAATCAATTCTGACAATATTAAAATAACCAAAGCTAAAGTCAAAAAATCTAAAGTTTAACGAACTGATTTATGGTAAAATGTGGTAAAGTAAAATGTTACGTATGTGACTATACATCAGTAATTATTATTACAGGCCAGATCATTCTTAATTTTACACATTGGGAGTAATGGGAGTCTTGTCTCACCTTGGTCTGAAAAAGGTTAAAGACCCCTGGATTACATGTTAATTATAACCATTTTAGTCACTGTATATTGCAAGAAAAGGTGTTTGAAATTGACTTTCTTCGTCCATTGCAAACACATACTGTCATTCAAGTCATCTGCACACTTTTAAAGTCAAATTTCACTGTATTTGTATTAATTCGCTAACCACAAGGGGGCGGTAGAGAGCTTTAGTTTACTGCAAAATGAACGGATGTGGATTATAACTGGCATTACATGGCTTTTTTATAGAAATTATTTTTTATATAATTCATTTTCTTATTTACTAATAATTCTTTAAATGTGATTTTTGTCAGCCTATAGTGGAACCTACCATACTTGTAACGTGTACATTCACACTATAGCCGCTAGATGGCGCACTTTCACATAGAGATTACAGTAGACGCCTGGGGCTTATTTTATTACATGCACACAGATGTAATTTAAATGAATCACTGGTTATATACCCTCAATTTAACCCTGGAATTACATACGGGGTGTCAAAAACCCATTTATGACACATTAAAACTCTGCTTCACAGAACTCTTTTGACTTTTACAGCCCAAAAAGGCACTGCATCTCTAACCATTTTCAGGTATTTTCCAAAAACAAACCACCTGTGCCGTGAAGCAGGTGCAAACCTGTGAAGGTCAGCGGCACATTCTAGGCGATGTCCAGCAGACTGTTCTTCAAAAATAGCTTCCCTCAGATTTAACACCCTGTCACACATGCCCATCGACTGTGATAGAACATTTCCCACCTGGCTCTATAGATCTACTACCTAATACAATCGATTAATTACAACAGGTATGAAAAGGTGCATCACGTATATTAAGGGATTTGTATCACCCTATCAGGGTTTATTTTGCGATAATGACCAGATGATTTCACATTATCCCGTTTATTGTATAGCTATACTCGCAAATAAATGGGCCTACATGAAATTCAAATAACATTCTTACCTGTGTGTTGTCTTAAAGCTTCCTGGGCGAAAAAAAATAATAATACAGGAATATTAATACAGAACTACTCTGAGTCTGAGGTAATTTTTTTACAACCGTTGCGGTTATATGAAACAAGAGCGGGAGGCTGCACTTGACACGAGAGGCGCGAAAGTAGCGCTGGATTTTGAAATACAGCGTTCCAAATATCAGACCGCCAAATACCGCGATTGACCAATCAGAATCAAGTAGCCTATTCCAGAGAGCCGTGTTTTGCAAAGTGGCAGTAAGCTATTTTCAATGAATGTGCGAGACTTCCAATTCGTTAGCCTATATGGTTGCCTAAATAACTAGAAGAATATTAAACGGTAAAACTATTTGCGCTAAGTCTATGATTATGATAATAAATCAAAATAATAGGCCTATGATAACAAATACAAGTTTCTAATATAAAGCAGCATAACAGACTTTTTTTGGCAGCTAAAATACCTGGAAGCGAATGACAATGGTAGGACGGGGAATCGTTTTCCAAAAAGAATCAGTTTCGATTCTGAGGCTTTGGGAATTAAGAGTCGATTCCAAAAGTTTTTAATTTGTTTGAACTGATCATTAATTCACCTCTCCCTTGCTAATTGTGATTGGCAACATGTAAAATCAATCACAGCTATAGAAATGTATCTTTATATTTACCAAGTAGCCTAAAGCTTCATTTTACAAACTGTATCTTGTAGTCATGGTGAGAATAGGTGAACATGTTCCTGCAACATTTCCTTAAAGGGGTCATGTGATGCGATTTCAATTTTTCCTTTCTCTTCGGAGTGTTACAAGCTCTTGGTGCATAAAGAAGATCTGTAAAGTTGCAAAGACTAAAGTCTCAAATCCAAAGAGATATTCTTTATAAAAGTTAAGACTTGTCCACGCCCTCCTAAAACGGCTCGTTCTAACACGCCCCCACATGTCTATGTCACTGTGTGGGAAGATTTTAGCATAATGCCGCCCAAATGTGCACACAAAGAAAGAAGGCGTGGTTTCAGGAACAGCAGTCGTGTTGATGCAGCCATGTCAGGGAGACGCTGCGTTTCAGTGCAAAAGCGAAAGCACTTTATTTGGCCTTCCGGAAGTAGATGCAATTAGGAATCATTGGTTAAGATTTATTTACAACAGAACAGCACAACCCAGATGTTTGAATTTGTGCAGCGCATTTTATGGACGGCAGTTTTTTGAACCTTGAAGAGTACAAGGCTGGCTGTGCACAAAGGCTATTTCTAAAAAAAAAAAAAAAAAAAAAGGTCAATTCCGACTTTGCTATGACAATCTGGCGCTTCTGAATCAGCGACTGTAAGTATGTTTTGTTATTAGTTTAAGTATTTGCTATTGACTGTTCAAATGCGGAGTTTTGTGCAGAGTAACGACGTGTTTGAGAGAGGCGGGGCATAGAGGACCTACAATAATGTACAGTATTTGAAAAATTATGTTTTTTGAACATTAAAGCATGTCAACATATTCTGTTACACCAAATACACAAAATAATGATCTTTAAAAAAGCATCATATGACCCCTGTAATAGAAATAAAAAAAACAGTGAAGAGATTTTCAGAATTCGGAATTCTTGAATTCCATCAATTCCAGAACAAGGAATTGGGAATCGATTCCAAAAATTCAGACAGCCCAAATAAATGACCACTGTCACTCTTACTTTAAAAATAAGGTGGACAGACTTCATATAAATACAATGTAATTTTTGTTTAGAACATGCAAATGAGCTGGTGGGAAAGTTAAAAGTCACATCCTCCTATTTATATCAACAGTTTTTTCTTCTTGGTGAGTATATATTTGAAGGAAAATTTCACCCAATTCAACCGTCATCTAATGACCTTCATTCTAAACTTGTAGAGTTTCTTTTTTCAGTGGTACGATATTTTGCACATCTAAGATGCTTTCCAAATGAATGCTTTATTCTGTGTTTAATGTAAAAGTATGTAAAGACAAATGATCATTTTTAGGTGAACTATTCCTTAAATGCACATTTTATTATTCATATGACTTTTTACCTCAGTCTTGTTCTTTTATTCATTATCTGGTCCATCTAGCCACCTCGGTTTAGTATTAACCTGATAGGTAGCAGATGAGGATATCAGATAGAGACCATTGTGCTGCTGTGCAAACATTAACATAGTCGACAGGACTGCGATGCCACACAAAATAGGATTGCTGGGGGACGACAGAAACCCAACTAAAGATAGATTTGTTTGCGTATGACTCACACGGTCAGTTCCCGAAGCATCTGACTCAATGCTAACGCACAAAGCTAATAACAACCCTACATGAACCCTGTTCTGCTCTGTTTGTCCCCCCCCCCCCCCCCCCCCACGCGCAGCCCGAGCCCTATCCCACAGTGCACTGCACTTGATGAAGACCTGCGCTGGTCTCTGAATAACAGCGGCTCACCACACCTACAAAAAAATCTAGATGAGGATTTTTACAGTGGGAGGGATTACGGGGGTTTGTCATCTCAGTGTGGTAGCGTTTAAGCGATAGTTTAGGTGAAATGAAAATACTGGCCTTATTTACTCACGAATGGAGGATTTTCTGTAGAAGCGCAGTTGCTTGTTCATATGGAAATCATTTTATGACTTTCAATGATTCTTATCACTAACCTGAAATTGATGCCGATGTGACGTCCTTATCCATAATACCCCAAAATAAGTATAATGTGACTAACAAATCAATCATGTTGTGTGTCAGTGCAAAGCTGTGCCTGCACTTCAAATGTGCTGCCACAGGGGGCGCAGTGGAGCTTCATTGCCGCTTGTGGAGACTGTCTTTGGGCTAGAGCTCCGCTTCAACCATATACGACTTCCTTATCAGTCCCAGCCTGCCGGTAAAGTCAGCCTGCAGTGCATTGAAGAGCCAAACCCGCCGCCACACAGGGCCCAGTAGAAATGAACAGAATAATGACAGAGAGTGAGAGAGAAAAACAGTGAGAGAAACTAAGTGGTATGAATGTGATATCGCCTATTTTCCATAATCATCTCATGTATGCATAAGTAGGTGCTTTCTGGAGGTTTTACGAATGTGATCATATATGGACCACCAAATATGCATACGGCATGACACTAAAATATTTGTGTATTTGTTTGACATCACTGTCAGGTTATGTACTGTAACTGTACATGGATTAAAGAGCAATAATCAAGAATAAAAACTCAAAACAATATGAACATCTATATACGAGAATTGCCGCAGACAGCAAAAAATAATATATGGGGAAAAAATTAAATGTCAAACAGTCATGTATCAAAATACCTGTGCATTTTTCCATCAAAATGAGTGGATGGACATCCACATTTTTGTGTAATAATCAATCAATCCACTCCATATGAATTGAAATATGAGTAAATAAAGAAATAATCTCTCTTTAACAAATGTTGTGTGTTTTATATATATATATATTAAAAATGTTAAAATACGTCTGCTAATTTTTAGGATGAGCTAAAAAACCCAAAAACAAAGCACACATCAAATATCATCCTTTCCTTTTCATAAATATGCATAATATACATAATTCATGAGTTGAACGGCGCGTGACGTCACAAAGGAGTTGCACGAGCAACACTAGACGCCGTCAATCAAACGAACCGAAGCGTAATGTTTGCATTCACACTCAGACAGATCTACGCTCTAAAACCCTGCCAGCAGACTGACTTAAAGAGAAACTTTAAGCCGTAACTGGAAGAACGCGAAGAATGTTTTAATTTCCGCAACAAAACGAATGCGCGCGCCACGCCTGCTTCTCGCATTCTGAAACCTGCGTTCATGTTAGAATATTTAAACATAAATATATATGTGTCCTGGAGATGGACAGCTTATCATTCAGCTTACACCCAGAGTTCAGCTCTGAGATACCCAACACGCCGCTCACCAAACTCGGCGCGCGGGCACTAGGGGACGGTCTCAAGCTCCCCTCTCTGTGAATTGATTCTACTATGAGCCTATCCGAATCGGAGCGAGAAAACACCGAGGTACACACACACAGACACAAACTTTTAATCGTACAAACATCGCCCTTACACTCACTCTAATCGATCAGACGTGTATTTAAGAATGTGTTTCATGCGTAATTTGTGTCACAAAACTAACCCTGAGGTAATTACCGCCGGTTTTCCCTCCGCGTGTCTTTCTCCACACACTCGTTCCCCCTCCTTACAAAATGGAACAGTCCACAATTTATTCCAGGGAAAGACTGACAGTTTTTTGGGTCATGAAGCAGCTGTTCAAGTCAGCAGCCGTTCCCCCCTCCGCTAGAATAAGAAATTAGTCCATTTTAAAGTAAATAACTAAACCCGAAGCTGATAAGGGAGCGTTATAAAATACTGTGCCGTTCTGATTTTACGGAGAGGATGGACTTAGGATAAAGACGCAATAAATGTGAATGTTCCTGTCCCATCATATTATGGACATGTGAGATCTAAATAGTTTGGATCATAAACGGAGGGGAACAATAGATGCTAAAGGCCTAGACAATGAAATAGAGAGACTCTCATCGTCAGCACAACAAAACAAACCTTCTGGATATGACAGATTTTAAAGGTGGTTGACCTAAGAATTCCTATAATTCGCTGAATTGTTGACCTTTTGTATGCTATTATGTTCTATCGTATGTAATAACAATTGTGGCGCCATGTATTTGTGAATTCCGTCATCTTTAACCCAGATGACTTTCATTTAACCTGGGCTGTTTTCTCAGAGGAGGCACGGGAGGCAGTACTGGAGGAATAAAACGAGTACAAAAATAAAACAAAAACTCAATATGAGATTGAATAGTGTATGAATAACTCATCTTTATTAAGTAAAACTGTCCAACAGCGACACCAGTGGATGAAGGCAGCATCTCGTTGTCCTTTCATAGAGCTACTACTTGCAGTTACAGGGTATACAGTACAGCTATTGAAAAATCATGTTAGGAGACAACATTTTCACAGTTGGCTGATCACGCTGTCAAAGCACACACACACACACAAAATTTAATTAAGTTAAAATGGTGTTAACATAAACAGCAGAAACAAAGTAATGAAAAGAAAAAATAATTTGAAAAATTATGTAGTTTTGCACTGAAGACTATAAATAAAATTTGCTAATATAATTATATCATACAAATAAACATGCACAAATAATACATTTAAATAATAATAAAATATATTTGTCTATATACTCTTCTATATACAGTATATCTATATCTCTTAAGCATATGCCTTTTACATGGAAACCATATGAACATCAAGACATGAATTTATATTGGATAAAAAATATAAACTGTCTCATTTTAGAAAGCCACCAGACACCACAGTATTTAACATATATTTGACAAGCATGAATTAGACCAGCACGTCATTAGAGTCACGATACTTGAACTTTGTCAGTTCACACAAGTTGTTCGGTTGCACTTGTTGTGGCGTTAGTAATCTCTGTGCACAGCATCTCTTACAAATCAAGGTTAATCTGGATAAATCTGTGTGGTCTGTAATGCTCAAAGACAAAGATTCATAAATAATTCAGTGAGATTTATATAGAGTTACATTTCTCATGGAAATGCTATTATGTTCTTATTTATCGCATAACTGTTTTTATATATCGCAAAACGATTTTTCATTTTTTTTTTGGTAAAATCTGCAGCCCCAGTGTACAGTGGTGATACACGGTGAGATTTCGTTTACCTATACGACACGCGCCTCGTCTCTACATGACCCCGTCAGATATCTCACGGTACAATTCAGCGCATAGATAAAACCGCATCTCAGATTTCGCTGAAGATACTATATGCGTTTGATGTCAGATTTAGCTGCTGACTTTTACCCCCAGTTTGGCAGCGGATGTCAGCATGGTCTGTATTAACGCCTCGCTCCAACTCTGTCTGTCCAGCATCACCAGTCAGCAAGCACCATCCGTTCCTGCTCCAGCCTGGAATGAAGATCATATGTTTAGCTGGTGCTGAAACCCAACACGAGACGTCCACATCAAATAAAAGCTGCTGCCAGCAGTGGGGCCTGCAGGATCTGTCCCGCTCCGGGAGAATGAAACCATATCTCTATAGGCCTGCAACACAGGCCGTAAAAAGTAAAGAGGGCCCCCGTCCCCACGAAAAAACCCAATCCAACCAGGCTGGGATGAGTTCACTTTTGCTTTGTCAAGAGTGAAGGTTTGGACAAGAGGTCCTATGACATTTTGACATTTTTGCGTAGAAGAATATCCCGCAAATGACACCAATTTTTGAATGGCCGTCAATGTACAAAGAGGCCATTGAAGAGTCCATATATGGGAGTTGGACTAAACTGGTTGCGCTGTATATTTGATTCACTAAACAGAACCGGCTTATAAGAGTAATTCGTTCAGGAATCGTACACCAGTCTCGCTGTCTGTTTTGTGTTGTATATTCAGTAGCGATAGTCAGGGTTGCGCCATATTTAAATTATGACAGGAATTCAAACAAGGCTATGAGAGATAGAAGTACAGTGCGTTCAAAAATGCTAGGTGTAAAACTTACTCACTTTGCTCACATTGGTATAACTTGCCAAAAAATTTGAAAAATTTTTGTACCTTTTGGGGTATTTTTGTTTATAATACAAAAATATACAAATATACCCCCCCCCCCCCGGCTAGATAATT
>NW_015505348.1:243723-278455 GCF_001515645.1 Sinocyclocheilus grahami | reverse complement strand
GCCCCCCCCCCCCCGTTCATTTGTGGTGTTGTTATTTGTTGTTTTGCTATATTATTACCAAATATTGGATTCAATCTTTTTATCAACTTGTTTTCTTACAATTAGCACAGGTTTTGTATTTCTATATATTTCTATATAGAACTGACTGATCGTATGGTCAATCATATGAGCTGATGCACCTCAGGTTTTGTGTGAATATTGCCAAAATGATCTACAAACAATACTATTTTTCAGCCTGGTGATAATTTGGTGATAATATAGCATTATGAGAGATTTACTAACAATTTTTTAAAAAGCTGGTCAAATTAGGTAAGAGATTTTCAGCAAAGCACAAGGGTTAACAACATAATGATTGTTCAGCTGATGAAATGTCTTTTCAAAAAAAGATCCAAGAGATCAAATCTCTTAGCAAATGGTTTTGAAAGTTGAGTTGTGCAAATTGCATGATTTAAGGAGCTTTATACAGTGCGTGTCATTGTAAAAACGACAAGTCTGTCCCTCACAGCCTCATTTTCATCCATGTAAAATTTAAAATGGCATCTAATGCCGGGCACACGCTGCACGATTTTAGTTCCAATTTTAAATCTCCGACAGTTTTATGGAAATCGCAGACAAATGCCTGAAATCGGAGGCAAATCTCATTCACGTGAAAGACAATCATAGTGTGTGCCATCAAAGACTTTGATTGGAAATGACATCAACGGCAACCTACAGTCAATAGGTGCATGTCTATTACAGATTTGTACAAAACATTTGCGATATTTCATAAATGTCGATAAAAAACTATTGCAAAATGGTGGCGTTCCCATTAACCGATGTTATGCGTCTAAAACAGGGCTGTCCAAACTCGGTCCTGGAGGGCCGGTGTCCTGCAGAGTTTAGCTCCAACTTGCCTCAACACACCTGACTGGAAGTTTCTATGCCTAGTAAGAGCTTGATTAGCTGCTTCAGGTGTGTTTAATTAGGGTTGGAGCTAAACTCTGCAGGACACCGGCCCTCCAGGACCAAGTTTGGACAGCCCTGGTCTAAAACGTAATTTTTTCCTCTCGCGATAAGTCATAGCGACGGATGTTGGTAGATTTACGTATATCTCAGCCACCGCACTAGCCATTATTTTTAATTGAAGGAGACGTAGGCTAATGCGCCACAGACGTGTGCAGTGTAAATAAGGGGTTATCCATCCAAGCATTAATGGCAAGGAAAGCCCCTTATACTTGAGAGTGGCCATGTATGAGGTGTTTCTTGGAAGTTATAGTACATTAAAGAATGATCATGTGATTTTTACGTACGCCAGGTGTCCTGTAAATGCGAAAAATGCATCAATTGCAGTTTTTAAAATATATTCCTCTTTTGAATTGCCTGAAAAACCACCTCTTGTGAGTGCACCTCATTTTGCTATACATGGGAGTTTTTGCGAAAATTAACGTGTTTCCATTAGGCATATTTTCAATTCACAATTTCAATTTGTGCAATTTGAAGGGTAATGGAAATGCAGCTAATGAGAGAGCATGATACAGGGCAAGGGAAAGTTTAGTGGGAGGTGTCATAATAGACCTGCAACAAAACATCAGCATGCATGACTTCTGCAAGTAACCATCTCTCCTTCATACTCTTATTTGTTTTATTTTTCACTGCAAATCAGTGTACAGGCTGCTTGGATTGTGAGCTTTTTGCGTGATATTTTTTTGACAGGAATAAATCCATTCTCGCACAAGAGCTCCTGTCTCTCATGTTACATTATTTTTTCTCATATCTGACGTTATTTGCCGTATCAATTCTCGAGTGTGTTTGTTTGTGAAACGTAGATTGTACAAATTGTTGTCAGCGATTCTTCCTTTTGAAAAGTTGTGTTATGAGTGATCCCTTGTCGCTGATCCGTCATGTGCACACAAAAGCAGCTAGATTTTACCCAGTTGTACAGTGTGAGAAGAGCAGCGATCCAAAGACTTTGAAAATTAGGCAATGTGAACCTGGCATAACCCGACCAAGGTCAATTGCAGCGCTGTTGTAGTACTATTTTAGCACAAAAGTTTGTCATAGTAACTTAGTACAGCATTGTGTACACATTAGCAGAAGAATGCACTTGTGAGAACTGTATTTTTTCTTCCATAAACCCTCTTGTCATTGTATATTGTGTAATTTGGACATCCGATCATTGAAATGTGCCGGATGTTTTTGTCAATTTCAATGACAGGAATGAGATCAGTGACACATATGACGTAGTATGTCTTTTAATTTGGCTGACAATACAAAGTTAAGTATTGTATGATTAACACATTATCCACATTTTTTGAGGTTTTAAATATGCCTACGGTTGTTTGTATGTTTGCGGAAGTAAAAGCATTTAAACGTGTTTAGCCAGCAAGGCTAGTTTAGTTGCAATTAACTGGACAAAAATATTTACAAGGAAGTCCGTTGAGTATTTGTAGGCTTTGTTCTGGAACAAGCACACACGTTGTAATTGTCCACATGAACCTTGACGTAGGTGTAATTTTCTTAGTTGAACCAACTGAAAAGAGTTCAAGCCGAGGTATAAGGCTCAATCAAGAGCATCTAATCCCATCAGCCTCAGCACAGTCCTTGCGGCTCATGTAACATCCATTTACATTTATTTATTTGGCAGACGCTTTTATCCAATGCAACTTAGGCCGTGCCCTCACTACACAACTGTCAGGCTACAAAAATTGCTGTACTGCCCGTATTACACGATCTTTCCTGTCTTCTGTCATGTTGTTGTTGTAGCAGAACACGTACTAGACAAAAGGACACCGATGAGGACAATTACAAAATCTCTGGTCAAGACATATCTTCAGCATAAAAACTCACATATAAATGGGTACAGAAAACTGCTTAAAAAGTCCAACACTTCATTTCAGCCAAGTAAATGTTTACTTTTTCTAGATTATTTCATAAATATGTATTTTAATTATATGTTAGGGTTAGGTTAGGTTAGGGTTTTTGATTTGGTTCAAAAACATTTTTTGTTATGCTGGTTGAAAGTCTCTTCACATCTTGATAGCAATCACTAAGTTAAGTGGTCTAAATATATTTATATGCATTTATATTTTCTGTGGAAGACGTAGAACCATAAAATGTTCGTCCAGTCATATCTGGTTAGAGTCTGGTCTGCCTGTGTGTTCATGTGTTTTGGAGGAGGCGTGGCTTTGGCGAGTGATTTGCAGGGAGGGTGGGATCTTATGCTTTCAAAGCTAGCTTACTATTGCTAGTCTCTCTGAAATTGTCTACCCTACCTTTAATATAAAGTTGGATTTAAGTATTTCCAACTTTATCTGCATGCATTCTTGCGGACACTGTAAAAATGATCTTTTGAAGATTATTCGAGTATGTTTTACAAAAAATGTGTGTTTAATTAATGTATGTTACTTGCTGTTTCTTTGCAATTAATTGTGAAATTTACTAGCAATTTCTGAGTGAAAATGATTTCTACAGAATTTTTTTTCAGTGTAGGTCAAAATATATATATATTTATACAACAGTTCTTCCTTGTCCTCAAATCTGATTGGCTGATAAGAGTGCAATATTAGAGCGATATCAGAACTCCAACAGCCGTTTCACAGTTTGTAATCGTATCACTCCGCTTGCAGTACTTCTTACAGTGAGTGTCATGCCCAAATCCAGTATAATTTTATAAACAGTACTGTTTTTGTGTCACGGAATGTAGATTTAAGAGGTTTTCAGGTGAGAATGTACTTGTTTATAGTTCAAATATGCAGTTTGTTAATAAAGATAACATCTATTTGAAAATTTGCTTCGACGTTTTCGGACATGTGAGCTCCAGATGGTCAGCGCTCATGAAGCCGCCCGAGAGCATCTCACCTCGGCCAGATCACCTGGAATTTACCGCTGGCTCTGATGTCTCTGTTGTGGTTAAACATGAGATGTAATTCATTTTGGGTAAATTTAACAGGCAGTCTTTGGTCTCACTAATTTATTATTTGTTCTAGAGAAGATAGTTTTGGCAAAATCTCATGTTTATTTAAATTCAATGCTGTATATCAGAGCGCAACCTTTGTACTTTTGACTGAATTGCCTAGCTACTTGGCTGTTGTTGTTTTTGTTTATTAAATATTATTCAATAAACAATATTTTATATAAATAATATATTTAATAAGTGTTTAGTATTGAGAAACGGTGCGTGTTCGTGATGGTGATTGTAGTTACATTGTTCCAAGAGACAAGAGACTGTTTTTATGAGTGAGTCAGCAGTAAAGACTTTTACATTGAAAAGTTATAAAGGCTATAAACTGAAGTTATTTTTAGTTTCAACAACAGCTTGACGCAGCGAACAAATGCACTGAGCAGCAAAATCACCCTAAACAGATGAAAGGATATTAATGACAAAGATAACGCTGTCCTCAGCAGATATTCAAACTAATGTTTATTGTGGAAACGAGACCGATCTAAACAATGAATGCTGTATCAGATGCAGGTAATCACACTAGCTCAGTCCATCTCTCTCTCAAAATACTCGAAATAATACACCGAGCTTTTAATGTAGTAATACAATAAGCTTTCAATGAAGCAACTCAACGTTCCTTCGTTACTAATTCTGAAGTGACGTTTTGGAATTAGTAACGGAGGCTTGGGCTCGACTGTTAAACTGTCAACTTTAGATGTGAATCCGTGGCAGAAGGAAGTAGTTCTGCACAAAAGAAGGATTTAAAAGACACTCCATTGTTGTTTCTTACACACTTGTGCCGTCAAACTGTTGTATAAATGCAATATCACACTCGTAGTCGTGCGATATGGCTGTATATCGGTACGCTGTGATTACCTACGGCTCAATCACAGCCGTGCCGATATACAGCCATATCTCACGTCTACGAGTGGGATATTGCTTATATAACATATCTCAACTGCTTGATTGCTTGTATCATCACAAAATGCCAAGCTCTAATCTGCTAAATGCAACTATAACGCATTAAGATATTAAGACATTAACGTCATGATTTTCTGCAAAGCTGCTTAGGAATGATGTGCATTGTCAAAGGCACTATACAAATAAAATTAGACTCGACTAAACTCAGATTATATGCATTATTGCATAGAATACAGTATAGAAAAATAACATTTTATAAATAAAAAGAACAATTAACTCTTCTGAAAATTAGGTAGATTGTGAACCGTTTATGCTCAGATTTGGCTTTTGGTTTTGTTCCACATCTTGAACCAGAAGTTAATCTGTGGCAGCAATATCCAAGCAAAAATCCAATAGTGAGTGCACGGCCTTACAATGCATCCAGTCAGTATGTGTTTTCTTTGGGAATTGTTCCCATGGCCTTGGTATCGCTAGTGCTATAACTCTACCAGTTGTGCTACATGAACACTAAAACAAAAACATCCAGGATCCAGACACTTGGGCTGCGATGAGCCCTAGAAGTAACCTGAGTCCTGTTGTTTGTCAGCCTCTCCTCGCACACACACAGGCTCTGCCCAGATCAGATGTTATCTCTTGAGGAGGTGTCTGTGGTGCGGATGGCTGCTGTATGAGCAGGATAAACAGCAGCAGTGGGTATAATCCACTGTGCTCAGTCCGGGAGCTGTGTGGATTAGCTGCCTCCGGCTCTACTAGCCTCTTCACTCTGCTTTCGCACCTTGAAAGGAGCCTAATTGAGCCAAATCTCATTATTTGGGACCTGGACACTGAGACAATAATCAATTGGGCCCTGGTTGTCTTTAAATGGATCATATTGTCATAGCCACAGCTTGTTGTGTTGTGTTGACTGCACGAAATAGATGGGAGGAGGAAAACGGATTTGTTGTTCAATGAAGGCAATCATTTTTATGGGTCTTTGAGGGTGTCACTTCTGAAATCAATATAATTTATAATGTTTATGAGTTAAATGAGTGATTAATGGCACTTTCCATAATTTGCATACTAATTATAGAGGCTTGCAGCTCCTAAAAAGTCAGTTTTCATTGTCAAAAATGTATAAATTAAATGGTATTTTTTCATTTATTTAAGTAAATAAACACCAGAACAGGTTAAGAATTTATTCTAAATTTAGGGGGGAAACTACTAAAGTGAACCAAATATCAATTCAACAAATTATGTCACAATAATGACATTGCTGGATACATTTGAAAAGGTCAAGACCTCTGGGGTGGGACTCGCCAAAATTACCATTTTAAGTCATTCAGTGTGTTTAAAATTGGCCAAGAGTTAATCATATAGATAATAGTTATCCAACATAATTCTCACATGGGATTTGTGTCTCTAATGCTTTAAGAAAAGTGAAAAATTTATCCTATTCATGGAAAGTGCTTGCAGGTGGTCTTGGCCGCATTCTTTACGAGTGCACTGTCATTTTTGAAGAAAATTTAATTTATACATGTTTATGTGTTAAATGAGCTTTGATAGCATTTAATGCTTTGAGCCACAATTTATTTGCTCAGCTGTGAAACTTTGAAATCTTTGAAAGTATAAAAAACATGATAAACCAAGAAGTAATTTTTTTTACTGTATGAATTTGGGACTTTCCTTCCGCTCTGAAAATAAATGAAGCCTTGAAAAAAAATTAAGCCCGTGTTGTATCCTTCTGAGATGGCGATGAAGAACAAGGCTTCATGAAGCTTTCAGGAGGGCAAGAATATTTTTGAATCCAAAAATTTAAAAGGAGGTTCATCATCTTCTTTCAAGCAAAACAAGACTGAATATATAAAAAGTCTTGGGAAAGAAAACGATTATGGCTATTAAAGGCCGAAAACTCCACAGACAGTAATTCCCAACATAACACAATTTGTGCATATACACACGTCCTCATTTACATATTTACATGCATATGCAAACAGGTGTGAATATGTACGTGTGCAGCGCGTTGAGGAGGACATAATGCTTTACAAAGATGTATTGCGGAAATGAGCAACCGCAACGTTAATACATATGTTTAGCCTAATTTGACAATGCTTTCAGCTGTATTTAACACATCTTACCATGTCTGCATTCATTCTACAAAATTTTATAAAAGCTTATTTCCACCACGTAAAAATTTTTTTGTCTCGCATTCTGAGTTTATACCTGACAATTAAAAAAAAATATCCGAATTGCAAGATGATAAATTTTGAAGTCCTGAGATGAAAAGTCAGAATTATAAAGTCGCAAATACTTTTTTTATTTTTTATTCCATGGCAGAAACAAAAACACAGAATTGCGAGATGCAAACTTAGAATTAAAATGTAAAAATTGCGAGATTTAAATAAACTCACCATCTCAATTCTGAGAAGAAAGTCAAAATTGTGAGGTAAGTCTCTGGCATTTCTCAGCCGTGCAATCAAACCGCAAATGTCATCTACCATATTTGCGCCATAAAGCCGCGCAGTCTTGTTCCTTTGTCCCCATCCGGAACGCTCAAAAATCGGCAGTTTGATGTGAGAAAACCAGATACGTCGCCATCTCTAGACAGAATATCGCTGCTTTTTCTGCTTCCCCCAAGTCGGGGAGGCCCGCTTCCATCTACCTACATCACTGAAATGGCATGCATGATCCGCCACAATGTGGTGGGACTTTTTTCATGCACGAATAGGCTTTTTTGTTGTTGCTCTTAGCAATACCTGCTTTTGATTAGTTCGGAACGCCGGTGCATTCGAGTGCTGAGTGAAACCCCAGACAGGCAGATGCGATTCTGCTACTCCCATTCATAATCTTTATGCTTAATTTGAAAGAATGGATGGTATTTTCTTTGTGGAAACACAAGATACATCATGTAGCACTGTTATAAATACATGTGTTTTATTGCGTTCCAGCTCTGAATTTTTTTTGGCTGATCTCAACTAAGCCATGTGAAGTATTGAACAATATTAACTAACAGACAATAGCATTTTTGTCGTATTTACCAGTTACCATATCTAAAACTAAATAAAAAATATATATAATTTTATTTATCAGCAAGTTTGCATTAAATTGATCAAAAGTGACAGTAAAAACATTTGTAATGTTACAGAATATTTCTCAAAACTGATAATAATAATAATAATAATGTTTCTTGAGCAGCAAATCAGAATGATTTCTGAAGGATCATGTGACACTGAAGACTGGAGTAATGATGCTGAAAATTCAGATTTGCATCACAGAAATAAATTACATTTTAAAATATATTAAAATAGAAAAAAGTTAAAACTACAATATTATTTCACAATATTACTGTTTTTACTGTATTTTTGTTTAAATAAATGCAGACTTGGTGAATATGAGAGGCTTGTCTTTTTTGTAGTTTTAAGGATTTTTAGATAGCTATTTTTACTGGAAAAAGTCAACAAACACACATTAAAACATGTCCATATGATAGTGTACAACAAAATGAACATTTAGCAAAAATACACATTTCTTTCTCTTCCAGAAAATGGACCAAAAATGTTGATGACTCATGTTGCACTACAACAGTTTTTGTCCAGTCAGAGGCCTTCAAGGAATGAGACTGCCCCTCCCCCAATACCAGCTACAGCTGACTAGCAAGTAGCAAATCAGTTCACAGATACTGTAACATTCGTTAAATTTACTTACTTGACGATATTGTGTCCTCAAAATGCCTTGAAGACTCAAATGCAGCCAAGTTTGTGATTCCAAATCGCACCTGCATTCATACGCGTGTGACGTGCAGATGTCAATGCGGGAGAGGAGCGTCTGACTCCGGGCTACATTTACACTGCTGCCGCGGGTTATTATTCAAGTTAGCGGTTCTAAATACAAATAAATAAGCGCTAACAGCACATGACATCGTGAAAATAGGGGGAAATATTAACAGTTAGCGAAACATCTACAGAAAAAATATAACTATTACTGGATTAACCTGGCTGCCTTCTCACTAGACCCTCTGCTTTGCAGCACAGTTAATGATATGCTAAGGATAGGATCCCTTGATGCAATTGGTTATTGAAGTTTGTGACGTAGCAAAAAAAAGGTTGTTTCAAACTGCATTTCTGTGACTGCCTTTGGGAAACTACAGTTTTAAATGGGTCCTATTATGCTCTTTTACAAAGTCTTGATTTTGCTTTGGGGGTGTACTATTGTATAAACAGAGTTAAAAACATTGCTGTATTTGTTGTAGAAAAGGTACGTCACCATACGCCAAAGTGACTTGAACACACTTGACGTCATAATTACGACTTCTCAACTTGTAAATACGATCTTCCCAGGAGGACTTGAATGCACCATATAACCTATTGGCTATACTCATCTACTGATTTCATGGGGGCTACAAAGAAATGCCCAATCTAAAAAAATCTTACCGGTGTCAATCTGAAATTCAAACTTTTGCTAAAATTATTCTGCCTAAATTACAGTGTTTAAATAGGCAGACAATGAAATGTTATGCATCTGTTGTTTAAAATAAGTTTTGTGATTTAATTCAGTGGGTGTTAGAGAGATGGTGAACTGTAGTTACTTCTTGTCTGCCGTTGTCTCTGCCGTGCTTCTGTGGCATCACCCACTCTAATTTCAGCCTGCATCTCTGCGACTGCAAAAAGCCATACACACTGAAGATTAGGTCACAACAGCTTTCATAACCACTTTCATGACCTCTTTATGCCCTCCCTCACTGTCTCTCAGTCTCACTCTACTCCCACAACACCTCACTTTTAAAAACCGCTCTTTTGCAAGGTCAAGTTTCCATGTGTCCTGCTCTTAATTCTAGTATTCTCATTTATAAAACCTTTTAATATACAAAAAAGGAGAAGTTTTAAAGAATGTTTAGACTGTGCTTTTTTGAAACAGTCTTACCGTTTCCGCTTCAGCAATCATAGAGTATTAGTACTAGTTCAATATATCCAAACTTAATGGGTGAAAATTAGTTAGGCGACATGCAAGAACCAATAACGTTTGGCATCATTGACATCAAAGCTGGTATGATGCCAAGTTTAAAAATGTGCATGTGTCAGTGAGATATCTAGGGACCAGAATATCATAGACAAAGGGTCTTCAACAGGGGGTCCGCAACCCATAGGGGGTCTGCTGTGATACTGCAGGGGGTGCACCAATTACTGTATGATCTCAAACTAATTTCTGTGAGGAAAAAAATGCATTAATATAAGCTAAAGTTAACAAGTCAAATTTTCAACTGGTTCACATTCAAATGTCTTAAATGTACAATTAAAGTTTTGAATATGGGCGAGCAACAGTGAGAAATATGAATTATTTTCATCAAATAACAAATTTAGGAAGTGTCAGTGACTTTAGTCAGTGATTTTATACAAAGATACGGCTTCAGAAAACTTGAAATATAGTGCACAAATTGTATGGACCAGTATTGTTATTATTAACTAAAAAAATACAATATTATAAATTGTTTTTTGGTAAATGCCAAGTTCTGTCATGAAACTCTAAATAGCACAGGCTGATGGGTCGTTAACGTAAGTTGATGACTTTCACAGAGTTAAAGGGGTCAAGAAAATTATTTTGTGTATTTGGTGTAATGAAATGTGTTTATGTGGTTTAAGGTTCAAAAAACACATTATTTTCTACATAATCTACATTATTGTTTCTCCTCTATACCCCGCCTTTCTGAAACGCATCGATTTTTACAAAGCTCATCGGTCTGAAAAAGCGAGGTGTGCTGTGATTGGCCAGCTATCCAGTGCGTTGTGATTGGCTGAATACCTCAAGCGTGTGACGGAAATGTTACGTCCCTTACAATACTGTGATGATGCCCTGTCAGGCTGGAGCGATGGTTCGAAAACATGAAAACCCATTATAAACGCGGCATTCGTTGCATCCAGTGAGGACATAATTATGGATTATAATGACTTTTATAATGTCTTTTTATGTGTTGCGTTGCATCGCACCGCGTAAACATAAAACCATGTCTGCATTTGTGATCGGAGGAATGACAAACAACAAGCCCTACTCTACACTGCCCAAAAAACTTGCTTTAAATATATAAAATATAAAAACTCTTTAAATATCAAAAACGTACTTACAGTCTTTGAGTCAGAACAGCCGGCATTGTAGTCTACTCTCACAGGATCAGGAAACAGTCCTCCATAAAATGTGCTGCACACATCTGAATATTTGGGTTGACGTGTTCTGGAACAGTGTTGCAAATTCAACTTAACCACTGATTTCTAGTCTTGTCCTCTTTTGGAAGACCAAACAAAGTAGTTTCGCTTTCACAACGAATCACACAGTGCCTTCACGACATGGCAGCGGTGGCAACAACAATACTACAGCAAGAATAAAAGTTACGCCTTCTTTCTTTGCGTGAACATTTGGGCTGCGTTATGCAAATCTTCCCACATAGTGACGTAGGTATGTGGGGGCGTGTTAAAACGAGCCGTTTTAGGTAGGCGTGACTTACTCTTAACTTTTATAAAGAATATCTCTTTGGATTTGAGACTTTAGTCTTTGCAACTTTACAGATCTTCTTTATGCACCAAGAGCTTGTAACACTCCAAAGAGAAAGGAAAAATTGAAATCGCATCATATGACCCCTTTAAACTACTTGGCATAAGCATACACAGCCAATGAGCTTGCTGCTTTACCTTTAAGTGGCTGGTTAGCATTCCTGTGCAGTGCTCTTTCAGAGTTCCTCTGAAACCTTCCACCTTCCCCAGCTCTTCCTGTATAGATCTGCTACAGGTTATTATATACGTCTTAAATACTCACAGACTAAATACATTAACATTGTCATATCCATTACCTAGCTAAAATCTTCAGAGAGTTGTCATGATAGAACTGAAATAATGATTAAATATAATAAAATCTATTTATTTATATTTCGGAAATCAGAAATGTTGCCTTTGCGACTGACTAAAATAAGTTTACATTGAAGTATACTAAAGTATACTATACTAAAACTACTGACTGTTGAATAGTAAACTATTCAAACTGTAATAGTAAATAAATATAACACTGGTATGGAGTGTTTTTTCTAGGCTTGATAGACATGTATGTTCAAGAGAAGCACAAACTTTTGCCAAATATCTCCTTTTGTATTCCATTGATGAAAATAAGGTAAATGAGTAAATGATGACAGAAATTTTATTTTTAGGTGAACTATACATTTATATTTGACATTTCACACCTACATACAGTGAGGTGAATAAGTCCCCACATAGGTGACCTTGTCTCTTACAGTGAATACATTGTTGTTTTGCTGTGTCAATGCCAAAGTGAACCTACACTGTCCACTGTCAATCAGTGTATTATGGTGTTCTGTTTCGAGTGTGTTTGGATAGCCTCTATTGAGGATGAAGAATTTCTTCAACACTAACAATTACTGGCTGCAGAGGAAAAGAGACAAGCAGTGGGTGGGGGGGCTTTAAGCAGTGGAGATGTAGGGTGGATGGGGGGGGGGGGCATTAGCGTTTGTAGGCTGCAATTATGCGTAATTTCCAACAGCGGTGAAATTAGAAACCAAACAAAACAAGGGGGCAAATAGACTGTGCGGATTAGCTCCTTACTGACACATGTGATACAGTGGAGAGAAAGAAGGAGGGCGGGGGATGGGATGTGGAAGGGGGGGGGGCATTGTTGACAACATCATCCTACATGCAAATATTGACAAACAGAAGCGGCTACAGACAGGTTCAACAGCATGGGATTGAAGTAAAATGGACTCCTAGAAAACGATCTCAGCACACTGGATAGGTTGGGTGGGACTGTAGACGCCACAGACCACCCATCATCCATTCTTACTACAACATACACTGCTGAGTGTTTAAAAACAGGCGAATATCAATCAGATGCTGAATGGAGTCAGTATTCAGTACAACAAGACTGGTATTGTTACTTTTTTATTTCGGTACCTACTTAAGTACCAGCACGTCTGGCATCCCAATTACGTATGAATGGTATTCGCCAGAGAGATGTGTTAAATACTGTAGATGATTGTCAGTTTTGATCGATTACGAGGCAGTGTTGACTTTGGCCACAAGCGTATCACGGCATGCCAACAAATGTCATTGCAATGTTTCTTGAGCTTTTATAAATAGAAAAGTCATTGTAGTGTAGTCCAGCTTACAAGACCGATCCAACTGCAATCAGCGTCCTGTGATGACTCCTTTGAGAAAACGTGCAGTTGTTAAAAACAAACAAGCATTGGAGAAATGGAGCCAACTCACTGAACCACATAAGCACTAAAACCTGAGAACAGCTCCGGAGAGGAAAGGCCAAATGAGGTAATTAGGGAGGGTTTGGTTGAGAGGTCTACTCCCAACAACCACTCAGCTATAGCTTAAGGTTGTGTCTTCAATGACATCTGGACGGCGGTGATTAAAACCTGGTGTGTAAATAATCCCGTCAAATAGGAACAACATAACAACCCCTGTTTAATTCCTAATTACCCTAGGTCCTCCCCCACCTTCAAATTCTGCATTAATTAGGAGCCCGCTAATGCGTAACCACCTCCACCCTTGTCTCCTGATGCTGTGATAGTCAGCAGTAGAAGTATACACTTTTCCACTGCCTCCTCATGAAAGACTGGTCTTTGGACAAGTTTACAACCCATTGGAGGTCTAGACTGGAGGGTGAAACTAAAGGCCGGGACACACCAAGCCAACTTCAAAGAACTAGCGACAATGAAAAGGAGAAACCGAAACAATGATATACGAGATATACACAGATATACGATATATAAACAAAGCAGTGCTTGCTTACTATTTTAAATATTTTGAAGCCTGACAAATGCTCGCCAACGGTCGGCTCTCATTGGCTGTCTGTGTTTCCCGGACTTAAGGGGGCATTACGGTGGCCCAGTAGTGCACAACACAACAAAATCTCCACAACACAACGAAATTATCACAACACAACGGAAACAAGCCACAACACAATGATATCTCCACAACACAATGGAAACAAGCCCCAAAACAACTAAAATAGCACAACACAACAGAAACATGCCGCATGCCAGCGAAATAAACACAACACAACAAAGCTAGTCCTATGCGTTGTGTTTTGGAGATTTCGTTGTGTTGTGGAGATTTTGTGGTATTGTGCATACTGGCCCACCGTAGGGCATCTACACGACATAGTTTTCAACTAAAAATGGATGTGTTTTGGCCATTCATTTACACAACAATGGTAATTTTGTGACACCATTGCCATCTCTCTGTGTACACTACAAAAAAGTGAATTTGTGAAAACAGTACCATCATTTGCATGTATATTACATGTTCAGTCCGTAGCTACTTCCCAATACACAGGCTGCGTCCTTCGAAGGGCGCATTTGAAGGCCGATTGCGTCACCTCAGCAAAACGAAGGCTGTCCCAATTCGAAGGTTCCTTCAAATGCGGGTTCCAAATTCACCCTTCGTTTCTCGTGAAGATACAACAGTTGAATAATGTCATTTATGAAAAGATACAAATGTAAAAATAAAGAAAGATGTGTATATATAGCAGTTCAAATGCTAACTGATATCTTACCAAGATGCTATTTTATATTGTTTATACTCTTTATTATGTACATAAATAGACCATGGTAAACATATTTAGACAGGTTTTGAACTCTGTTTTGTTTTTAGGCAGTTGAATAACATTGAAAGCAGTCCAGTACAAACGTTACTGCTGCTCAACAATGGCAGCTGTTAGAGTTGACAAGAACAGTCCTCCGTAGGCTAGACCATCCCATTTAACAATGCTTGGTCCAAATTTTGTGGCTTTAGAAGTCCAAGTCCTTCCAAGACCAGCCTTTAAATTGGGACACAGTTTATATGTGCAGAGGCAAGTAGTGTTTTTTTTTTTTTTTTTCAAAAAGACATCGCCATCTACAGGCCTGGCATGAGTAATATGTTTTTTTTACTTGTTTTTGCAGATCTGTGTGAACGGGGATCATTTTGACAATGTTGTCAGCTGTATAAAAAAACTTTTCAAAAATGCAACTGAATTTTTTAAAATAATTTTTAGTACTTCATTGTTGTATAAATACCCTGAGTTAGCGTATTTCACAATTTCTGAAATGTAGCAAGATCAAAGACTTTGAGTCAACTAATAGGAAAGATTTTTGTAAATTAAAACAATTAGTTGGGTTAATGTGTATGCAATATGCTAACTACACTGACCACAACAAAAATTATTAGAACTTAAGTGTAAACATTTAGCATGTAACTCATCTGGCATTCTGCCAAAGTGCCCTAACAACCACCTAGAAATGCCTTAAACCCTCTGGCCCTCTTCGGTCATTTTTGACCGGAAAAATTTATATTTTGAAATTTTACAAATCTTAGCTTCATCGGAATGCAATGACACTTGGTGACTTTTGTCACATTAGCAATATGAACACAAAAAAATCATGGACATGATTCGGATATGTTAAAGGGTAAAAAAAAATAGTCACAATTGACCAAAAATTACCGACATAGGAAATGAATGGGAAATACGAAAACATTTTCATTTCACTTCTGAAGTTTTACTAACAATTATTGAATTACATTGAATAAAATATCAATTAATTACAAAATGCTTGTATAAAGTGTTTTGAATTATCACTATCCATTCCTAATTTTGTTTGTTTTTTTAATTTTTTAATTATCAAATACTGAGTAACAAAAATACATGGAAAATGTGTTCCCTTTCTAACTAAATTGTAATGTTTGACTGTAATCATAATGTAAAACCTTATACTTATCTAACCAAGAATATCTATATATAGGGTGCTAATATAGGAGGTTACGCAACATTACACAAGTTTTTATTTTTTAATGCCTCCAGATGGCCCAATTCTCACTTCAAAAAATGGATTTTAAATTCCTTCCCTCTATGTTAATGTGAAATATTGCATTTATAAAAAAAATTGTAAATAAATAAAAAAAATATATAAATTCTAATGGAGAAAATAGCTCATTAAAATTTTATAAATATTGCATAGTATCATAAAATTCCCTCAAAATCATAAATAATAATAAAAAATATTATTGAACAAAAATATATTACATTGATTTTGCTGGGGGAAAAAAGTGGCTTCGGCAAGTGGCAAGGCAAGTGTGACTCTTAAACGAAGAGGGCCAGAGGGTTAACAATTACCCACAATACTCTAGCACGTACATAGTAATGTCTGGTATCCACCCAAAACACTCAAGTACCACCCAGAACACCCTAGCAACCATCACTCAAACGCCACTCGTATTTTCTTCAGAAAATGTAAAATGAATAATAATAATTGTTATTATTTTAATAATAATAATAATCATAAATATATAATAGGCTATACATAATTAATATAAAATAACAAATAAAAGTTTTAAAAAATCATTCATATGTGTTGTGACTAAACAAACGTCTCTGTATTGTGGGTCTCACAGCCATACAAGCCAAGTAACTTTCTTGATGTCTGACTTGCATGTTGTGACAAGGGCAAACAGATCATTCAGAACTCAACTTTCTGTGCAATGACTCTTGAACAGGTTGAACTGGAATAAGAAAATTTGCCAAGTACAAGGTCCATCCTTGAATCTTATAGTGTCAAAGTCAAGTGCCTCATTTCAACAGTCTCAAGCTTTACACACCGAAGCACTTATATTGATATATGTTTCTTTCAACAGATATAACATACAAAAGAATCTCTGCAAATACTTACGAGAGAACTGCAATTACACTGACTCTGAGATTGATCTCTGACCTGCCTATAGCAATATTCAGATGGCTATTTTCATTATATACCAACATAAAAAATATCTGAGTTATAGTTATTGACCGGATGCAAAAAGTATTATGTATTAGGATTGGACACTCTGTCTGGAGTGTCATGTGCTCTGGATATGAACGTCACAAAACCTGTTAAATTAAACAAGACTAATTATAACATTGTGTATATAAATCGCAGGGTGTACCAATTGTCATTTGCAGCCGCTACATGTCCTCAATGCCTTTTGCCTAGCCCACCCTGATAAAGACTTCAACCTGACACTCTATGCATCATTACGTCTCCAAATTGTAGACTCCTCTGGAGGACTGCAAAAAAGTAGGACAGCATTTGACAAAGGGCCTACCATAAAGGTACACCAGGCAGATTAGCAGTGTTCGACAAATAAATGTGGTGAAACATGATTTGAAAATCACATTGTATATGCGTCAAACGCGAATGTATGCATCCGCAGGGAAAATTGCTACAGAACAGAGCTTATATATGCAAAGCTGTTTGTGTGTATGTCTGTGTGTTTGTGGAGAGAGGAAGGCTAACCGCAAGTTTAGCGTTTGATGAATTTGATGAGTGATCACTTCCAGCAGAAGCATGTTCCTCAAAGCCACATGCAGCCAGACTCTTGAGTATCAGCATAACATCTTATTCTAGCCAAGAACCGCCCACTTTGACAGGAAACAGCTCTCTGACTGACAAGTAAAATGACTAATCAGAGTTTACTTGTTTACATGACATTTAAGGGAGGGTCCTTCAGAAATCGGACTTGACTCAACAAGACTTGAGGTCAAAAATATCTTGTTTGCTTGCTACTAAGTGTCTCAAACAAAACGTCTTTGAAAGATTCAGTGCCGTGAACCACGTAAACTTTGGCAAATCCAAAAACAAGTTCTTCCTCGGAAGCTCTGGAGTGCCTGGGAACTTGTAAACACGACTTTCCAGGCACACTGATAAAAACCTGTGAACCTTTACACCCAAAATTGTGCAGAAACTGTTTCGAACATGTCATTTTGCCAAGTTCTGCAACAATGGAGAAGGTAGATCTAACCCAGAATCTCCACCAAGTACAACCCATACAACTTTTCTAACAGACCTAATTTTCTTACAACATAATGGATAAGTTAAACTTCTGCTTGGAATCATCCACAAACTATTAAGAGGTGAGCATGTTGGTGACATGGGAGCTACTTCTTGGCTTATCTCTGAATGCAGTGTTGACTGTAAATACTGTATGTCGATACATCCCTACCAGTCCTTCTGTTTTTGGGTTAGTTTGGATTCACACTTAGTTTGCCCATCATTTTATGTGGATCATGATGCTGTAAATCTTCACATCCTAATAGGAATGTTGCATCCTCTTGTCTTGCATTGTTGGCCTAAATTGCCAGCTTCAGCTTTGGAAAATGGGAAGAGGATGCACAATTATTTTTGATTTATCTCTTTGGACATGACCCAACATATTGAGATGATTATTGTTATGCACACTCCAGATTCTGATGCAAGTTGCGGTCTCGTTATTGACATGCTTTCGTCTGAAGAATTCCCTGGGACATCCTCTGTTTGGGCATTGTTTGTTATTAAATGACAACCATTTTTAATTTGCAATCCGTTCTGTAGACAAGATATATGATGTTCCAGCATTGGGAAAGATGTATGCCATGAAACTGACTCATAGATAGCTACTTTAGGGCTATTGGTCAGGCTTGCCCATTACACAAAGTGTAAATGGATATGGGGAAGGACGTACAGACAGTACGGACAACATCTGACTCTTCCTAACATTTCCTTGTCTTGTCTCAGGTTCTATGGCCAGACGGAATAGGCCAGTGGTAAGTAATCCTCACAGACTGCTTCCACTCTACATGATTCCCTATCTTTGGCTTCTCCGGAGCATAGGATCTCTGCGGGTCACAATCCTTCTCCGCTCCTGCAGTGCCCATCCCCCCACCGGAGTAATTGGACACAGCTTCAGCACAGGGAGCATGTCTTTTTTTTGTTTTAGCATGGCAAGCACACTGAATTAAAAGAGAGGCACTCTCTGCAGAATAAGAAAGAAGAGAAAGGGAGGGATGCCGAAAAAGAGAGGTGTTGTGTTAGGGTTGATTTTATTCTTGGTGCTGGTGCAATGTCTGAAGACCCCACAATAATTTTGCTCTTAGCAAAGTCCCTTTGAGGCACATCACTTCACTTGGTGTCCATCTTGGAAATGCAACTATTTTCTTGTAGGTCGGCATAAATAAAATCAATTCTACTTATATTGGGAAAGAGCCAAATCTCTCCAAAATGGTTTGTCAAGATTAAAGGAGTAGTTCACCAAAAAATGAAAATTCGGTTATTAATTACTCGCCCTCATGTTGTTCCAAACCCATAAGGCCTTCGTTCATCTTCTGAACACAAATTAAGATATTTTGATGAAATTCGAGAGCTTTCTGACCCTCCATAGACAGCAACGCAACTGATACGTTAAAGGCCCAGAAAGGTAGTAAGGACCAGAGTATGTGAGCGGAGTGGATCGGCAACAATTTCCCCTCTGCGCTCCGAAGTGAATGGAGCCTCGTCACCGCCACTGTTAAACGCCGAGCGCGCCTCTCCTCGAGAGACCGGTCTCTTCCTTGTGTATGCACACTAGTGTCCTTGTGGGTCCAGGAAGGGTGCGTTGAGGGATTCCTGCACCGCCAGAGCTATGGGCTGCCAGACCTGCGGTCTGAATTTAGGATGCACCCGTGACTCCACTGACGGGCTTGGATGCCGGGCAGGGGAATCCCCTCCAGTACCATGGGCAAGGGAAGAAGCCGCTGAGAAGAAGCCACCGCCCCTAGCGCCCCGGACCTCAGAGGGGAGCGCGTGCGGCCGCCGGAATCCGCCCCTTACCTGGACTCCTCCTTCCTGAACACTGCCTGTCCTTCACCATTTCCCTGCACAACAAGGACACCAGATCCCCCCTTTATTTTGGACACTATTCCTCCTTTGGACATTTTATTCCTGTTTTTAACATTTTATGTTGATTTTGTGTTTAAAAAAAGCCTCTCCGAGGCCTGACATCGCACCCACTGTCGTGTGCTCCACCCATGACATAACGTATATTAAAAGAAAAAAAAAAGAAATAAAATAACAGGAGCGTTTCAAAGTGGCTTATTGGAACACTAGTGTGCAAACTTTTTTCCTTCCACATGACAAGCTAATAACATGGTTGTCAGCATTAAAAGGTATAATTGCTGCTTTTTGCAGTGCAAATCTTGTTTGTGATGAAAATAACAGTACATTTTCGTCAGTTATTTTACCTACGGATCGCTGTATTTCTTACAGATTTCTGCTCATTCGAAATCGGATACAGATGAAGTAGCACTGTAAGATTACGTATGTTTGAATGGATTATTGAGAGAGCGATTGAGTGTTAATAAGTGTTGTACATGTTTAAATCATGCTTTCATGCTGAAAATATTCAGTATCTAGAAGGAACAAACAAATTCCTTGGGAACTATAACTTCCCGCATATGTCCATATCCGTCATCATAACCTTCACATTCTTTCTGATTTGAGTGATCCTTCTCTATCAAGCTAGCAAAATATGTTTAACATGTGAATTCTTGCTAAATATGGCGTTATATTATGGGCCGTTGGCATGAATTGTACTCGTGATGGAGCGGTGGTGGAGCGAGTGAAAACCACGACGCTCCTTCTTTTAAAGGATCTGCTTCTCCATCCATTCAAAATTACACCGCTTCGCTCACATACTCTGGTAAGGACATCGTTAAAATAGTCCATGTGTCATCAGTGGTTCAACCTTAATTTTGTGAAGCTATGAGAATACTTTTTGTGCACAAAAAAAACAAAAATAACACCTTTATTCAACGATTTCTTCTCTTCTCGGCCATTCACGAGAGTACCACTCGTGACTATTTTAACAATGTCCTTACTATCTTTGTGGACCTTGATCATGGTAGTTCCCTTGCTGTCTATGGAGGGTCAGAAAGCTCTCGGATTTCATCAAAAATATCTTAATTTGTGTTCTGAATATGAACGAAGGTTTTATATGTTCAGAACGACATGAGGGTGAGTAATTCATGACAGAATGTTCATTTTTTGGGTGAACTATCCTTTTAAATTACGGTAGCAATGGTATCTCATATAGAGCTTCGTTTTTTATAGCTCAAATAGTGCTATAAAATGAGCTGTGTCCAAAATCCAGTATGTAATCATTAAAAAGTATGTGACATTGTATGTATGTGGGTAGTATGAATGAAAGCCAGTTGTACTACATACGCCATATTTCCAGACCTACAGCTGCCGATTTAAACATTACGATTTCTCCTGATAATTTTTCCTTGAGTGGTCCATCCCTTCCTCTATATAATGTCTCTAGTCCTAGTCCCCATCTAGTACGGACACACACACATATCCCTCTGTATTTTATTAAGGTTATTTCCACACATCTCTGCTGCCAACAAGGCAGCTCAGTTACCCTGGAGCTATTAAGCCATTAAGTGAACACAACACGCAATCACACCCTGAGAGTAGAGTCTCCACATTACCCATCAGTCAGTGTGTATCGATTTGAAACGTGTTAGCCAACCAGCAAACTTCCCATATAAGCATCCAGGTGTTCCAATTCAGTTGTACTCTGAAGGAAAAAGAGAGGATCATTGGTGGAAAATAAACTTTACACCAATCTTATTATGTTAAAGACCTCATGAAAGAGTTTGTGCACTATGTGTACCGGATGAATGATGTACAGATGGTGCACTTTTTCAAATGGATAAACAAAGTATGTTGGACACTTCATAGTCGCTAACACAGATTTTCCTATGTAATGGAAAAATATGAAAAAACCTGGTGGATGTGAAAACTATGAAACATTGGTGAAAACAGTACATTACAAATATTAAAGACTTTACAAACAGCCCAATGTTGTGTGATTTATATTTCAATATTTGTGCACTGCAAAAATGGCTTGTAAATGAGCTTTTAATCATGTGTTTTCACTTGTTTCTGGTAATATCTAAACCTGCAGACACTGCAGAAGATATTAGGACTTTTTCATAGATTGGATCTTGAATATGAGTATATTTAGTCTTACTGCACTGGCAGATTTTTAAACTTTTAACTTATGCTTAAGCATTATCTCAACACTTGTGTTGCTTTTAAATTGATCTTGTTTCAAGGATTTTTCGATACTTAAACTGGAAAAATAGACAAAACTTATGTTATGTTATGTAATGTATGAATGTTATGCTGGTCCTTTTGCTGGTTTATGCTGGCCATGTGCTGGCAAAGGACCAGCATAAACCAGCAAAGGACCAGTTTAAACCAGCAAAGGACCAGCAAAAACCAGCAAAGGACCAGCTTAAACCAGCATCCCAGCATCAAAACATACCTAACCAGCATATGCTGGTTTTTTCAACAGGGTTTGGAGTACTTGTAACATAATTGGATTAGGTTAGCTAACACGCTAAAGCTAAATGTAATTTCTCTCAACTGAAATACTACTTGTAGTAAAAATAAACTACATTTATGTTCCATTATTCCATTAGAACTCCATTCCATTTATGTTCCATTAGATTATGCTTACATTCAAATTCTTACCTAGCTTTTTAGTTTTTTCTGTACTTGCTATTGCTAATCAGAAATGAGGAGCATTAGCGGCAAGAGACATTCTCATTATAGAGAGAATTTGATTTGACAAAAATATGGGTATAGTATGTGAATATTCTCAGTCCATTTTCCTCTAAAAGAAAGACTGTATATTTTTAGATGTGTGCTAGCATACAGATGGCCTCAAAGCTAATAGACACGAATCTAGCATTTTGATTTCAGTGGTTCTGTAAATGCTGAGCGCTGTGTGAAAATGACATTCTGTGCCAGTGACAAGGATTTCTTATCCGTGTTCGGAGAAGCAACTGTGGAGAATCAGCAATGCACCATTATGCTAGGACAGTCATTCTTGCGTTTAATGTCCAGCACAACATCTTTCTGGTGGTGCATCATTGCAAAGGAGAATGTGTGTGTGTGTGTGAGAGAGAGAGAGAGAGAGAGAGATGCATAGTAATAGATGGTATTGCTGGTGTGCACAACATCTATCATTTCTGTCTGTGATTAATGAGTGTACTGGGAAGGACTGCAGAAGGAAAAAAGGAGGAAATAGATTAACACTGGACCAATCTCGGTCAAGTGACCTAAAACACTAAAGACCCCCCAGCAGTGGCGAACCACAAATTTTGGGGCCCTCTGATAGGCCCTGCCCACATGTAGTGACATCCTGCACAAACCAAGAACTTAACACTAGAATATTTAATAGTATCAATATTTGAGATTTTAATGAAATGGCTATGAAACAACTAGTCCACCATAGTGACTCTATCTATCTATCTATCTATCTATCTATCTATCTATGCCAATAACTTAAGAAAACACTGCCTATAGTTCCATTAACATAAACATCTCACTCTTTTGGACTGTAAGAAGAATAAACCAGACAATATTTTATCATCTGACAGAGATTACTAAAGGCAAAGGAAAGATAAAGAAAGAGACAGAGCATCAGACAGACATCTGGTATGGACGCAAGTAAGGCAGTTGACGACAAACAAAAGAGCCAGAGTAAATAATGTAAATGTCCTTCTCTCACTGACCTGTCTACGTGACTCATGTCACTATTTATTATGTGATAGAGGATTATGGGGGCTATGCTAATGAGTAGTCATGTGCATATATGTAGGTCATATCACCCGCCCACTAACACCCTTCCAAACACAGACAGACATTTTGACAAGCCAATCATTGGATTAATGATGACAGTCACATTCAGACTTCAACTGATAAACTGTAAACTAAAAATTAGTGATGTTTGCAAAGGCATTGATGTGTCTGTTCATTTTTTTCCCCCATTTCTTAAGTTTTACAGAAAAAAAAGTCAGTCAGTAAATACAACGATTTAGATCTCATGAGCTCTAAGTACAATACAACACAAAATCCTCTTTTGGAAGGCCAAACAAAGTAGTTTCGCTTTCACAACGAAGCACACAGCGCCTTCACGACATGGCGGCGGCGGCAGCAACAATACTACAGCGAGAATGCAAATCTTCCCACATCGTGACGTAGACATGTGGGGGCGTGTTAGAACGAGCCGTTTTAGGTAGGCGTGGCTGACTCTTTAATGTTATTTTACCTACGGATCGCTGTATTTCTTACAGATTTCTGCTCATTCGAAATCGGATACAGATGAAGTAGCACTGTAAGATTACGTATGTTTGAATGGATTATTGAGAGAGCGATTGAGTGTTAATAAGTGTTGTACATGTTTAAATCATGCTTTCATGCTGAAAATATTCAGTATCTAGAAGGAACAAACAAATTCCTTGGGAACTATAACTTCCCGCATATGTCCATATCCGTCATCATAACCTTCACATTCTTTCTGATTTGAGTGATCCTTCTCTATCAAGCTAGCAAAATATGTTTAACATGTGAATTCTTGCTAAATATGGCGTTATATTATGGGCCGTTGGCATGAATTGTACTCGTGATGGAGCGGTGGTGGAGCGAGTGAAAACCACGACGCTCCTTCTTTTAAAGGATCTGCTTCTCCATCCATTCAAAATTACACCGCTTCGCTCACATACTCTGGTAAGGACATCGTTAAAATAGTCCATGTGTCATCAGTGGTTCAACCTTAATTTTGTGAAGCTATGAGAATACTTTTTGTGCACAAAAAAAACAAAAATAACACCTTTATTCAACGATTTCTTCTCTTCTCGGCCATTCACGAGAGTACCACTCGTGACTATTTTAACAATGTCCTTACTATCTTTGTGGACCTTGATCATGGTAGTTCCCTTGCTGTCTATGGAGGGTCAGAAAGCTCTCGGATTTCATCAAAAATATCTTAATTTGTGTTCTGAATATGAACGAAGGTTTTATATGTTCAGAACGACATGAGGGTGAGTAATTCATGACAGAATGTTCATTTTTTGGGTGAACTATCCTTTTAAATTACGGTAGCAATGGTATCTCATATAGAGCTTCGTTTTTTATAGCTCAAATAGTGCTATAAAATGAGCTGTGTCCAAAATCCAGTATGTAATCATTAAAAAGTATGTGACATTGTATGTATGTGGGTAGTATGAATGAAAGCCAGTTGTACTACATACGCCATATTTCCAGACCTACAGCTGCCGATTTAAACATTACGATTTCTCCTGATAATTTTTCCTTGAGTGGTCCATCCCTTCCTCTATATAATGTCTCTAGTCCTAGTCCCCATCTAGTACGGACACACACACATATCCCTCTGTATTTTATTAAGGTTATTTCCACACATCTCTGCTGCCAACAAGGCAGCTCAGTTACCCTGGAGCTATTAAGCCATTAAGTGAACACAACACGCAATCACACCCTGAGAGTAGAGTCTCCACATTACCCATCAGTCAGTGTGTATCGATTTGAAACGTGTTAGCCAACCAGCAAACTTCCCATATAAGCATCCAGGTGTTCCAATTCAGTTGTACTCTGAAGGAAAAAGAGAGGATCATTGGTGGAAAATAAACTTTACACCAATCTTATTATGTTAAAGACCTCATGAAAGAGTTTGTGCACTATGTGTACCGGATGAATGATGTACAGATGGTGCACTTTTTCAAATGGATAAACAAAGTATGTTGGACACTTCATAGTCGCTAACACAGATTTTCCTATGTAATGGAAAAATATGAAAAAACCTGGTGGATGTGAAAACTATGAAACATTGGTGAAAACAGTACATTACAAATATTAAAGACTTTACAAACAGCCCAATGTTGTGTGATTTATATTTCAATATTTGTGCACTGCAAAAATGGCTTGTAAATGAGCTTTTAATCATGTGTTTTCACTTGTTTCTGGTAATATCTAAACCTGCAGACACTGCAGAAGATATTAGGACTTTTTCATAGATTGGATCTTGAATATGAGTATATTTAGTCTTACTGCACTGGCAGATTTTTAAACTTTTAACTTATGCTTAAGCATTATCTCAACACTTGTGTTGCTTTTAAATTGATCTTGTTTCAAGGATTTTTCGATACTTAAACTGGAAAAATAGACAAAACTTATGTTATGTTATGTAATGTATGAATGTTATGCTGGTCCTTTTGCTGGTTTATGCTGGCCATGTGCTGGCAAAGGACCAGCATAAACCAGCAAAGGACCAGTTTAAACCAGCAAAGGACCAGCAAAAACCAGCAAAGGACCAGCTTAAACCAGCATCCCAGCATCAAAACATACCTAACCAGCATATGCTGGTTTTTTCAACAGGGTTTGGAGTACTTGTAACATAATTGGATTAGGTTAGCTAACACGCTAAAGCTAAATGTAATTTCTCTCAACTGAAATACTACTTGTAGTAAAAATAAACTACATTTATGTTCCATTATTCCATTAGAACTCCATTCCATTTATGTTCCATTAGATTATGCTTACATTCAAATTCTTACCTAGCTTTTTAGTTTTTTCTGTACTTGCTATTGCTAATCAGAAATGAGGAGCATTAGCGGCAAGAGACATTCTCATTATAGAGAGAATTTGATTTGACAAAAATATGGGTATAGTATGTGAATATTCTCAGTCCATTTTCCTCTAAAAGAAAGACTGTATATTTTTAGATGTGTGCTAGCATACAGATGGCCTCAAAGCTAATAGACACGAATCTAGCATTTTGATTTCAGTGGTTCTGTAAATGCTGAGCGCTGTGTGAAAATGACATTCTGTGCCAGTGACAAGGATTTCTTATCCGTGTTCGGAGAAGCAACTGTGGAGAATCAGCAATGCACCATTATGCTAGGACAGTCATTCTTGCGTTTAATGTCCAGCACAACATCTTTCTGGTGGTGCATCATTGCAAAGGAGAATGTGTGTGTGTGTGTGAGAGAGAGAGAGAGAGAGAGAGATGCATAGTAATAGATGGTATTGCTGGTGTGCACAACATCTATCATTTCTGTCTGTGATTAATGAGTGTACTGGGAAGGACTGCAGAAGGAAAAAAGGAGGAAATAGATTAACACTGGACCAATCTCGGTCAAGTGACCTAAAACACTAAAGACCCCCCAGCAGTGGCGAACCACAAATTTTGGGGCCCTCTGATAGGCCCTGCCCACATGTAGTGACATCCTGCACAAACCAAGAACTTAACACTAGAATATTTAATAGTATCAATATTTGAGATTTTAATGAAATGGCTATGAAACAACTAGTCCACCATAGTGACTCTATCTATCTATCTATCTATCTATCTATCTATCTATGCCAATAACTTAAGAAAACACTGCCTATAGTTCCATTAACATAAACATCTCACTCTTTTGGACTGTAAGAAGAATAAACCAGACAATATTTTATCATCTGACAGAGATTACTAAAGGCAAAGGAAAGATAAAGAAAGAGACAGAGCATCAGACAGACATCTGGTATGGACGCAAGTAAGGCAGTTGACGACAAACAAAAGAGCCAGAGTAAATAATGTAAATGTCCTTCTCTCACTGACCTGTCTACGTGACTCATGTCACTATTTATTATGTGATAGAGGATTATGGGGGCTATGCTAATGAGTAGTCATGTGCATATATGTAGGTCATATCACCCGCCCACTAACACCCTTCCAAACACAGACAGACATTTTGACAAGCCAATCATTGGATTAATGATGACAGTCACATTCAGACTTCAACTGATAAACTGTAAACTAAAAATTAGTGATGTTTGCAAAGGCATTGATGTGTCTGTTCATTTTTTTCCCCCATTTCTTAAGTTTTACAGAAAAAAAAGTCAGTCAGTAAATACAACGATTTAGATCTCATGAGCTCTAAGTACAATACAACACAAAATCCTCTTTTGGAAGGCCAAACAAAGTAGTTTCGCTTTCACAACGAAGCACACAGCGCCTTCACGACATGGCGGCGGCGGCAGCAACAATACTACAGCGAGAATGCAAATCTTCCCACATCGTGACGTAGACATGTGGGGGCGTGTTAGAACGAGCCGTTTTAGGTAGGCGTGGCTGACTCTTTAATTTTATAAAGATTATCTCTTTGGATTTGAGACTTTAGTCTTTGGAACTTTACAGATCTTCTTTATGCACCAAGAGCTTGTAACACTCCAAAGAGAAAGGAAAAATTGAAATTGCATCATATGACCCCTTTAAATAATAATGACCACCAGTGTAGCAATGCGCTAAAACACCCACAAGACATCATTACTAGTTTTGCACAAGCAACCACCACTCGCATTTATCCAGAAAATGTAAAAAATAAAGTTAAAGGAATAATTCAGCCAAAAATTTGCTGAAAATTTACTCACCCTCAGGGCATCCAAGTTTCGAGAAATTTAGCATTACATCATTTGCTCACCAGTGGATCCACTCCAGTGAATGGGTGCCGTCAGAATGAGAGTCCAAACAGCTAATAAAAACATCACAGTAATCCACACAACTCCAGTCCATCAATGAATGTGTGTTTGTAATAAACAAATCCATCATTAAGGAATTTTAACTTTAAACTGTTGTTTATGGTTGTATATGTGTCTATAATAACACTTTCACCAGTGAAAAAGTCCATCCCCTGTTGTCTTCTTGCATAAAAACCCACCAACATATTTGTTTAGAACTGATTTTGGACTGTTTTCTTATGTGAACGGTACTTGATCTGTGCAGATTTCTCTCCTGATTCAGACGAGATGACTATTTCACTACAGAAAGAAATATTATGGAGAACTCATATTTTATGGAAGACTCATATATTTGAAGAGTTTGGTTCCAAAACGCTATAAATCCATTTTGGATTAATTTGAGTAAAAATTAATTTTCTTTACCAAGAAAGTGGTAAGATGAAAGCCACTATTTTGTTTCAAACTTTCACATAGCATCTTTAGGTTATAATAACATAAAAAATTCAAATCCAGATTTTGATTTTCAAATATTTATTATAAAAATTTATAATTTTTTCCCCAAAATGCAATAAATCCATTGAATCCATATAAAAGTTATTTTTCATATTGAAACTGTTGTAAATACACAACAAAGTAAGTTGATCCACATATGACTGATTTTGAACTTGCTCAATACTAATCTTATTAATAGCTTACGTTTCTTCCCCACCACAGAAACCACCACAGGTTCATCAATGCCGTCAAAATTATACATTTTTTGGGGGTGCACGATAAATAGCATGTGATTATCATGTGCATCTCGTCAGTTAAGCCGGTTCTGTGATTAGTAGTAAATCTCCATCACGTGCTTTCAGATGGAGTGCCATTTAATACACAGAGCTGTAGATCACTGATAAGCTACGCAATATCGCGTTAATCGAAGGCGATTCATCTGCGTTTATGAACGCGATATTGCGTAGCTTGTCAGTTACTATTTACAATGCGTGGAATGGTGCACTGTGATTGGTTGAGCGGATGTATCGTATTCTGCAGAGAAGGAAGACTGGCGTTTGTCACGGTTTGGAAAGATAGGGAGAAAACATGACAGAATAACACGGTGGATATCGCATTTTGCGTAAAATTAAAAATGGACTTTTCAATACCGACCAGATACAATACTGATTTTGACAGGAACTCGCGTTTTGGAACCAAACTCTTCATTTAGAACATACAAACATGCAGATTTTCACTTTACTGTACATTAATTGATGACTGCTGTCATGTGGATTACTTGTGGAATATTGTGATGTTTTTATCAGCTGTTTGGACTCGACAATCTGACGGCACCCATTCACTGCAGAGCATCCATTGGTGAGCAAGTGACGTAATGATAAATTTCTCCAAATCTGTTCTGATGGAGGCAAAACTCATCTACATCTTGGATGAGATGAACTATTCCTGTTGTTGCACTTACATTGTTGAAGTTTTCCACACATATCCATTCCCTGTCAGAGCATGAGGAATAATCTGCCCTAATCACTTCATTTAGCTGTTCTCACCAGGCATGCCATGTCGAAACAGCTAGTCGTGCCCATGAACTATATTTATACACGTTTTTCATTTTCTTGAGTATTGTCATCTGTCATCTGCTGGCGTAGGTGTTGGAGAAGAACTACTGTTTGCTTTCTGGAGCATTAGTCATTTTCTGAGAGCCAGGGGGCGGAACACAATGCTGCCCATCTACCGCCCAGCTCTGTTTTTCTCTTTCTCTCCCTCACTCTGTCCCTTTGTTGACCCCAGTGTTTTGCAGAAACACTGCATAGTCCTTTGCTAAGTCGAGCTCCTTCTGCTAGTATACAGCTGACAAAAGCACTATTGGGATGTCTGCAAAAGAACATTTGCATGTGTTCTCCGTGAAAAACCTCATGCATTTGGATGTCAATTAAGCTCAGTGGAGAAAGCTATCTATTAGTAATCCTATTCACTTCAATTCTGTTTGCGTCAAATTCCCAAATTATCAGTAGTCAAAAAAATGTTTTTTTGATTACATGAAGCCAACTGCTTCATGTAATCATATATGATTTGGACGTGAGTTCAACTACAGCATAAATCTGATGTTTCCAATTCTGCCGAGAAATGTATGCAAAAATGCATTTCCGACCGGAATAGCGATAAAAATCACTGGCTAGTGTCTCTAAATACTGAAAATACATCAACGAGTAAAACCATTATGCCCAAATAGGGCTAAATGTGGAAAGTGGAAAAAAGTAGAGAGAAAAAAGTGGGAAAGAATAGGTTTTGGTAGTTTTCTGCCAGGACATTTTCCATTATGTTTACAAACTTTTCCTTTAGCACTTGAAACACAAAATGCAATGTGGAAATCAAAATACTGGGGAAGCATCTGTGAAATATCAATACAGAAAATTCCTTCGTATCACCACAATATTGTTTAGAAGTGTATTTCGATCATTACCAAAAGCATTTTCAAACATTCACGGTAAATATATATATGGACAAAAGTATTCCTTCTTTGGAACAGAAAAAGGCACTTCCAAAACTGTTGCAACAGAGATAGAAATACAATTTTTATATACATGAATTACGTTTTCATCTTTGTTGCCACAGTTTTGGAAGTGACTTTTTCTGTTCTAAAGAAGGGATACTGCTCCAATACTTTTGTGAAGAGTTTGGTTCCAAAACGCTATAAATCCATTTTGGATTAATTTGAGTAAAAATTAATTTTCTTTACCAAGAAAGTGGTAAGATGAAAGCCACTATTTTGTTTCAAACTTTCACATAGCATCTTTAGGTTATAATAACATAAAAAATTCAAATCCAGATTTTGATTTTCAAATATTTATTATAAAAATTTATAATTTTTTCCCCAAAATGCAATAAATCCATTGAATCCATATAAAAGTTATTTTTCATATTGAAACTGTTGTAAATACACAACAAAGTAAGTTGATCCACATATGACTGATTTTGAACTTGCTCAATACTAATCTTATTAATAGCTTACGTTTCTTCCCCACCACAGAAACCACCACAGGTTCATCAATGCCGTCAAAATTATACATTTTTTGGGGGTGCACGATAAATAGCATGTGATTATCATGTGCATCTCGTCAGTTAAGCCGGTTCTGTGATTAGTAGTAAATCTCCATCACGTGCTTTCAGATGGAGTGCCATTTAATACACAGAGCTGTAGATCACTGATAAGCTACGCAATATCGCGTTAATCGAAGGCGATTCATCTGCGTTTATGAACGCGATATTGCGTAGCTTGTCAGTTACTATTTACAATGCGTGGAATGGTGCACTGTGATTGGTTGAGCGGATGTATCGTATTCTGCAGAGAAGGAAGACTGGCGTTTGTCACGGTTTGGAAAGATAGGGAGAAAACATGACAGAATAACACGGTGGATATCGCATTTTGCGTAAAATTAAAAATGGACTTTTCAATACCGACCAGATACAATACTGATTTTGACAGGAACTCGCGTTTTGGAACCAAACTCTTCATTTAGAACATACAAACATGCAGATTTTCACTTTACTGTACATTAATTGATGACTGCTGTCATGTGGATTACTTGTGGAATATTGTGATGTTTTTATCAGCTGTTTGGACTCGACAATCTGACGGCACCCATTCACTGCAGAGCATCCATTGGTGAGCAAGTGACGTAATGATAAATTTCTCCAAATCTGTTCTGATGGAGGCAAAACTCATCTACATCTTGGATGAGATGAACTATTCCTGTTGTTGCACTTACATTGTTGAAGTTTTCCACACATATCCATTCCCTGTCAGAGCATGAGGAATAATCTGCCCTAATCACTTCATTTAGCTGTTCTCACCAGGCATGCCATGTCGAAACAGCTAGTCGTGCCCATGAACTATATTTATACACGTTTTTCATTTTCTTGAGTATTGTCATCTGTCATCTGCTGGCGTAGGTGTTGGAGAAGAACTACTGTTTGCTTTCTGGAGCATTAGTCATTTTCTGAGAGCCAGGGGGCGGAACACAATGCTGCCCATCTACCGCCCAGCTCTGTTTTTCTCTTTCTCTCCCTCACTCTGTCCCTTTGTTGACCCCAGTGTTTTGCAGAAACACTGCATAGTCCTTTGCTAAGTCGAGCTCCTTCTGCTAGTATACAGCTGACAAAAGCACTATTGGGATGTCTGCAAAAGAACATTTGCATGTGTTCTCCGTGAAAAACCTCATGCATTTGGATGTCAATTAAGCTCAGTGGAGAAAGCTATCTATTAGTAATCCTATTCACTTCAATTCTGTTTGCGTCAAATTCCCAAATTATCAGTAGTCAAAAAAATGTTTTTTTGATTACATGAAGCCAACTGCTTCATGTAATCATATATGATTTGGACGTGAGTTCAACTACAGCATAAATCTGATGTTTCCAATTCTGCCGAGAAATGTATGCAAAAATGCATTTCCGACCGGAATAGCGATAAAAATCACTGGCTAGTGTCTCTAAATACTGAAAATACATCAACGAGTAAAACCATTATGCCCAAATAGGGCTAAATGTGGAAAGTGGAAAAAAGTAGAGAGAAAAAAGTGGGAAAGAATAGGTTTTGGTAGTTTTCTGCCAGGACATTTTCCATTATGTTTACAAACTTTTCCTTTAGCACTTGAAACACAAAATGCAATGTGGAAATCAAAATACTGGGGAAGCATCTGTGAAATATCAATACAGAAAATTCCTTCGTATCACCACAATATTGTTTAGAAGTGTATTTCGATCATTACCAAAAGCATTTTCAAACATTCACGGTAAATATATATATGGACAAAAGTATTCCTTCTTTGGAACAGAAAAAGGCACTTCCAAAACTGTTGCAACAGAGATAGAAATACAATTTTTATATACATGAATTACGTTTTCATCTTTGTTGCCACAGTTTTGGAAGTGACTTTTTCTGTTCTAAAGAAGGGATACTGCTCCAATACTTTTGTCCATAGAGTGTATGTACAAGTTGTTGGTGTTTGGTGATGAGTTTTTGGCTCAAGGTCAGCATTTAAAGTCACACCAGAGGTGTTCAGCTGGGATTAGGAAATAACAAATTGGCTTCCTACATGTTTTTCATTCTAACTTACAACTATTTTAGTGTCATTGAGGTATTACTATAGTTTTTATGAATATTGTACATTAGTTTTATTGGTCACAGTTTATTTGAAGGTCCAATTCTCGCCATTAACAAACCATGAACTATGACTTTTTCCTCAATAAACTGCTAATTTGTTGCTTATTAATAGTTAGTAAGGTAGTTGTTAAGTTTAGGTGTTGGGTAGGATTAGAGATGTAGAATATGGTCATGCAGAATATGTGCTTTATAAGTACTAATAAACAGCCAATATATAGGCATGCTAATAAACAACTAGTTAATACTGAGAATTGGTCCGTATACTAAAGTGTTACCGTTTTTATTATTTTAATCTTAGTTAAAGTTTTTGTAATTTTCTTGTGTGTTTTTGCCATTTTTAATAGTTTTAGGTGTTGGGTAGGATTAGAGATGTAGAATATGGTCATGCAGAATATGTGCTTTATAAGTACTAATAAACAGCCAATATATAGGCATGCTAATAAACAACTAGTTAATACTGAGAATTGGTCCGTATACTAAAGTGTTACCGTTTTTATTATTTTAATCTTAGTTAAAGTTTTTGTAATTTTCTTGTGTGTTTTTGCCATTTTTAATAGTTTTAGGTTTTTTTTATACACTGTAAAAAATTATGTGATCTGTAAATCATCGTAACGTAATTTCAATTTTTTTTTAAAGTTTACAAGACTTTTTTCAAATGTGACCCTGGACCACAAAACCAGTCATAAGGGTCAATTTTTCGAAATTGAGATTTATACATCGTCTGAAAGCTGAATAAATAAGCTTTCCATTGATGTATGATTTGTTAGCATAGGACAATATTTGGCCGAGATACAACTATTTGAAAATCTGGAATCTGAGGGTGCAAAAAAATCTAAATATAAGTTTTTATATATTTACGGTAGGAAATTTACAAAATATCTTCATGGAACATGATCTTTACTTAATATCCTAATGATTTTTGGCATAAAAAAAACATACAATGTATTTTTGGCTATTGCTACAAATATACCCCAGCGACTTAAGACTGGTTTTATGCTCCAGGGTCACAAATAATAATTAAGTTGAAATGACTTGTACTGCAAATAAAATTAACGAAACTTAAAAATTTAAAGGGTTAGTTCACCCAAAAATGAAAATTAGCCTGTGTTTTACTCACCCTCGAAGCATCCTAGGTGTATATGACGTTCTTCTTTCAGACGAATCCAGTCGGAGTTATATTAAAAATTGTCCTGCCAATTCAAGCTCTATCATTGCAGTCAGCGGGTGTTGCAGTTGAACAGTCCACAAGTCGTCAAATAAAGCGCGCGCGGGGAGTGAATAAAGTCCTCCTGAAGCAAATCCATGTGTTTTTGTAAGAAAAATATCCATATTTCAAACGTAATAAACACTTTTCTCTCACTTCCGCTCACTGTCATACACTGAAGCAGTTCCGGCGGATGTCGCAGCACGTCGACGTTGCCTGATTAGTGACAAATGCGGAGAGAGAATAAAACAAAATGCCGGTCACGAATTAGAAGTACAAACCGAAGATTTGCAAAGGAAAATGTCGGAGGATTTCGATATAAACCAAGAAGAGACTGGTTTTCCTTTGCTAAAGTAAGGAAACTTTGCTTCCTTTGCTCCT